>NC_090874.1:8163588-8166088 GCF_036669935.1 Montipora foliosa
TTGAATTCTGATTATGTTGCTGCTCGCTATAGCTTCTCTCGTTCGCTCCGCAGGAAAATTAAACGAAAAGTTGGAATTGAACAAATCTTTGAAAACATGTCTTATACGGATTTCTTGGAGTTTCCAGGCTTTCGCCTTGTAATCTCTAACCTGAGTATCAGGCTTCTCTAAAGGGGAAGGGAGAAAGGCCTGATACTCGGGTTATGTAATCTTCAAATGGAGAGTTCGAGCGAGTGTTTTAGCACCAAACAACCGGCTGGTGATTTGATATGACTGGGAAAAAAGGGCTGAAAAAGCTGGGTTGTTTTATTAATACGGTAATATCGAATTCGACCGGTTGCAGGTATTTTTCCTTGGCTGTTCACAAAACTCGATAATTTCATGAACAAACTATGATAATTTTTTTTTTTGTTCACTAGAGTGAGTTCTTATTGCGGAAGAAATGGGACAATTTGCATAAATTAAGTCACGTTTCTCCACTTTTATTTAGCATATAGAACACTTTCATAAATGGCGACCGATTTGATATTCTATAGTATGTATGTTAATTGGACCTACTGACCTCATTTTGGTTAACATATTCTCTTGAATTTTGCGCATTGCAGTGAGGCTAGAAAGGCTTGTCAGCATTAAAACAACTTATCGGGCCGCCATTATGAAAAAGGTCAATACACCAATGATCTTCTTTGAGCACCACAGAAATGCAGTGTCCAGAGCGTCCAGAGCTATGTAGACGACACGAAGCTAGTCGTATCCTTCAAAATGAAAGATACTGAAAACGCCTTTGCTGACTTAAGAGATGACTTGCATCAAGAGAAAATGTGGGGACAGAGAAGGAGGCTCCCGGTCCAGCCCTTGGGATATGTCATGTCCACGAAAGTTATTTTTAGACGAGCGGAAGTCTTCCGAGACGTCCGCATGCAGGCCAACCTCGGTCCGATGTTTGAAAGAAAATACATATTCATCAGCCTTCCACGTGCGCCATCATTTTCCCTTTTCACTAAGAACCGGGCAGCGAAGCAAGACTGCATGCGGACGTCTCGGAAGACAGACTTCCCCTAGGACAAAGACTTCCGCTCGTCTAAAAATAACTTTCGTGGACATAACATATCCCGGCCAACGCCTTGAGCCTCCCTCTCTGTCCCCTCATTTTCTCTTGCTTGCATAGAATAGGCCAGTGGTGTTGTAACAACCTTTTATTGTTGAAGCCAAGCAAAACTAAACTTATGCCGCGTTTGGCAGCAGGCAAATGCATTACAAATAGGTCACTCCCAGCCTCACTTTCATGGGAAGAGAGCTCGTACCGGAAAACACCGCTAAAGATCTCGGGGTGATTTTGGATACTAATCTAACCAATGACGAACAAATTACCTCCTGTATTTCCTATCTCAGTCAAATAAATGAAGGGGTAGTTTCTAAAGAAACTGTGGTGCTGCGTCGGTGGGGAAGTAGTATACAAAAATTTGGTTTATCAACGGAGTTGATAATGTAAATTGGCCACCGTACAGAGATTCTAAAAGCTGACGTTTCGAGCGTTAGCCCTTCGTCAGAGCGAATCGAGGGATTATGGGTTACGTGTAGTTTTTATAGTAGAGTAGGAGCTACGCTATTGGTGGTAACATGGCAACGTGAAAAATAGGAATATATCAGTTAAATGAAAAGCGTTCGTTAATACCGTGAGGATATCGATTAAGGGTGCTAATTTGAAAGATGATTTTTTGTTCCAGAATCTTGCGGCTTTCCGTCGTACCTAGATGTAGGGAAAGGCCGCAGATAGCCATGTGTTTTTTGGAGTGGTTAGGCAGATTAAAATGGCGAGCGACTGGCTTAGATGCATTCTTGTCATTCTTCTCAACACCGCGAAGGTGTTCGCGGAATCGGTCACCTAGTCGTCTACCTGTCTCACCAATGTATAATTTATTGCATAACGTACAGGTTATGCAATAAATGACATTTGCGGAGGTACATGTGAAACGATCGGTGATCTTAACAGATCGCTTAGGTCCCGATATCTTGCTAGTGTTAACAATGAAAAGACAAGTTTTGCATCGTGAGCGCGCGCATTTGAAAGTGCCGGGTTGCTCGTTGGTTTTGAGCGCGCTTCTAACTAAAAAGTTGCCTACGTTTTTGTCGCGTTTGAATGAAATAAGTGGAGGTTGCGAAAAGATTCTACCAGTCTCGGGATCATTTTGGAGTAATTTAAAATTGCTAAGAATGATGCTTTTGACTGCGTGATTATGAGGATGGAAAGTGAGGGTGAATGGAATTCTGTCATTCTTATCTTTCTGTGACGTTTGTAGTGACGACTGTCGATCAAATTGTTGGGCGCGATGATGGCCCGCTTTGACCACAGAGACAGGATAGCCACGTTTTTCGAAGAACTGGCACATCTCCTCTGATTTGCTGGAAAAATCGGAGTCATCACTACATAGACGTCGAAGTCTAAGAAATTGAGAATAAGGAATGGAGTTCTTGACATGTGATGGATGTGACGATGAAT
>NC_090874.1:8183588-8196088 GCF_036669935.1 Montipora foliosa
CAAGTGTTGCAGCAAGCTGGAAACTGATTGGTCTTGATCCTGGATCTCCGGATCTCAAGGCAAGTGGCCTAACCACTGGGCTGCACTATCTCCACATGAGTTCATTTATTGGATGCATAAATGTTAACTTTTGATTTGCAACTTTCAATAACTTCCAGACTCTTAAGGACGGTGCCTACTAATTCAAAGGTATTTTTGCATGCTTTACTGAATATGCGGGAAAAGCAGATCTTAACAAGTGTTATTGAAAATTTCAAAGATAATTAATCAACAATATTTGTAAAAAGCTTTGAAATACTAAGCAATGTATGGCGTTCTTTTCCAAAGTAAAGCTTAATTATCTCTGAAAAATGCGTGGTTACAGTACCCCCAATTTTACTAAGAGCACTTGCTAAGATCTGCTTTCTCCACAAAGTTTTGAGCTGCCCAAAAATATCCCAGCCTTTGTTAATAAGCACCTGTAACCCATAGGAAATCCAAGTATCTCTAGATGCGCGGAACGTATGCACAATAACAATAGTAGGCACCGTCCTTAAGCTCAAATACACTCAACGGTTTAATTTTTCACTGCCATTATTCACTGTAGCCAAGCATTGGGTTCAATAACATTTGGTTACATTCAATGTTGTACTACATTGGCTTATTTTGATCCACTTTCTCAGTTTCCGGTTGAACAGTCCGCAAACTGTCCCTTAATGGCCTTGTGCCTACAGCTGGCCGGCCTCCCAGTAAAGGAGAAATTTTGAATAATAATAATAATAATAATAATAATAATAATGATGATGATGATGATGATGATGATGATGATGATTACTGTCACTTCAATCATGATTAGGGCAGTAAAAACTGACTCTGCATAATAATTTGCATGGATATATGTTTTTCAAAATAGAGGACAGGAGATGATGAATTTGCTTAGTTTTTCAAAAAGATTTCCATAACACACTGCACTGAACATAAAATAAATAGTTTCAGCAATAGGTGACTCACGATTTTCTGTAGTTAATTTCCTTCCGCTGTTCCTGAAATATCTGTCCAGTACGGAAGACTTCATTGGACTTGCCAGACCTTTCCAGCTCACCATACAGCTCTAGTACAAGGTGTTTGCAAACTGTGTAGAAATGAAAGCAAGCTTTTTCATGTACTTGAATATTTCTTATTTATTTATATTCCCAAGTAACTCTACGTTAAAACTCTCAGACAATTATGTTACAGCTGCTGAATACTTGATCTAGTATTGGCAAGTCTACAGTAATTTGCCTTGAACCCAAGAAACTGGCAAACTTAGCTTGCTATAAAAGATGTAATAGCTTTGTAAAGATTGACAAAGTGACTAATATAATACCAAATTAATATGTATGTATGCAAATCAAGCCTTAGAAAGTTTTCTTTTTTTAACATGGTGAATTTAAGTCGAAAAAGATTTTAATTTTGCGAAGGCAAAGCTTCAGAACCAGGCAGATGGGAATACTTGGTTTGCAACCAACAAGTGGGGGCCCGGACTCATGACAATAGCTAAACGCACGAAAAAGCGGTCGTATAAAATAATAAGTATCTATTGTTTGTGTCTACAACATCCATTGGGAAGGTACACTGTAAAATAATTTGCCAACTAGCAATATTGAAAAGATAACAAGTGAGTATACAAACTTGTAAAATATTCAGTCTTCTCGCGAGTTCACTGATGTTACAATATGGTGCCAGAGTAAAAATTAGATTGAGTAAAATGTTCAGTTCTTTAAAATTTGAAATTTTCTGCCTGGTTTTAATTGTCATAAATGAGATACAAAGAAATTACAAATCATACTGGGCTGACAAAACTTTCACTTGAATACAACCTTTGAAACTTAAAAACATATAGAGGCAACTTGGCTTTTTCATCTTCTATCGCTAAATTATCTTCAACATTTCGAAAAAGAAAAAAACATCGATAACAAGTTTTTGCTCGAAGAAAAAGTTTGGTACTACAGTAGATGGAAAGCGTTGTGGGAAGACAATAGAAACTAATATTAGGAGCTGACAAGTTGTGAAATCTGCCCTGTGTCTTTGACAGTACGTTGCAGGTCCAGCTCGTCCCAAAAAGACTGCGATAATCTTCAACTGAAGAGTTGTGACCTGACGATTTTTTTCCAGAGCATTCAACTTAAGCTAATTCAAACAGCTATGTCGCGTAACACTCTAAAAACAAGAACATTCATTTACAAATGAACATGTTACCATGACACTTGGTTGGTAGTTTTTCCTCTTCTTCGTCAACATTCCCAACAACCATGACAAACAGAAGAAGTAAAACAGAGACAAATGCGCCAAGCGCTTGCATTTCACTATTTTGCTGAACCGTAAAAGGACCATCTGAACCGGCTGGATAAACAGCTGCATAAGAACTTAGAGCAAATTAAAACTCAAAATGTGAGCTTTTGTAAACAGCAGCTCAGTGCGAAACTGGGAAGTTAGACATGATTGGTCTCCCGTATTTTAACTGCCCGAGGACATTTGTACTTATTCGTATAAAACACCTGAAATCATGTTCTACTCTCCTCTCCAGGTGATGTATAATTCGAAGGAGAACACAAAGGAAAAATTAACAATATTTTGTCCTAAACAAATTCATTTTCATCATACATGAAGCACTCTTTAGCCAATGACCACCGAAATTGCCGTCTCACAAAAAAATATGGTTTCCACTTTGCAGTGTTTGCAGTCATTTTGTCTTCGAAAGTTCGAAGTTTTTCGCCCTTTCGGAGGTAACAAAGAGACTTACAGTTATTTGACTCTTGCTATCAATTGTTCCCTGTATTAGTATAAACAAGAGTTTAAACTATGGTTGTGTTTAAAATAATTTTAGGTTGTCCAGTTTTGATACAATGTAGAACGCATGCAAAAAAAGCTGGCGGTCACGGTAAGAACCAGGGCAAACCAAGGAAAGCCAAACGTTTGGGAATGAAAAGATACGAAGGTATAACTTAAGAAAACTGACACTTAGCTGAAACCTCAAAAGTTTGCCATAATTATTACCCGTCGTTTTCATCTAAGCGTGGACAGTACGTTAATTATAGAAAAAACATTGGTAATTTAATGCAAACGTGGCATGCCTGCTGGTAGCCAAACATCTGCAGTTTTGCAGCCATTAAGAAAACTTTCGCGCCAAATTTTGAAAGTATTCTTATTTGCTGGTATGTTTTCAATTACCAAATAGGTTGCAACTTCACACCAGGCATAGCCCGCATTCTTCTGTCCAAGGATTTGAGAAATGAGGTAGTCTAGATGGCAGCTTCATTTGCACGCTTCCAATATTAAAATATTTTGAAGATTTCATATTCATTGTTCAAATGAACACCCTTGAAACTTTCAATGTTTGACTACCAAAGATGTTATGTTTGCACCCAATTAGAGCATGTTTTTCTCTGTCGTGTCCATGCTTAGATGAAAACGATGGTTTCATTGATTCATTGTTTGAATATGTTGAGCAATACAGAATAGATGGTTTGCAACCAATTTCTAGAGATGCAGATAACAATGATGTAAATTTAGTACATTTGCTGGTGGACGAACAGAAGGAGCTAATGACAGATCTTTTTTTTCGTCCACCAACATGGTGGCAATGATGTAATGGGAAAACCACCTATACAGGGTGACGTTCAAGGCCTGTGGAGGTACATGTTGGCTCGGCAGTGTATGAAAGAACGAGTCGTATTAATATTGGAGTCTGTTATACTGGTGGCTTGTTTGGCTCGGCAGTGGATGGCAAATGAGCCAAACAAGCCGGCTCATCAGTAAAGTCTCTAGATGATGGTATGTTTGGAGGGAAAATTGATGTGTTTTATCGTCAGGTGCTCACTGTTTCCATGCAACCTCAAATTTGATTATTTGGCTCTGTTGTCCGAACAAGAAGGATGAGTTAAATGGTACAAAATTGTAAAACACACTCGCGGGGCGTGCAGAGCCCCTTTTTAATTCATTAACCTATTGTTTTCCCCGAAGAAGCTGGGATGCCCCATTTATGATCCAACCCAGGCTTATGGATGAGTAAGATTCTTACCTCTGATATTAATTTTTTTGTCAGAACCCTTTAAAAAGCCTCTTCAATCCCACTCATATTGTATTGGTGCTTTTGAAAAAAGATTACTACCAGTTGTACATGTATTTTAATAGACCTCATTCCTGGGAAGAGAGGGAGAAGGCTGGTTCATATAATGAAATGTGAAATTCTCTCAGCGACACACTTGCAGATTTTTTTCCCTGGAATAGTAACCCTTTGACTACCAAAGCCTGCCTAAACCGGTCATACTTGGTATTTCACTCTGTCTAGTGCCAGAGTATTTTACTCTGTCCAACGCCAGACGATTTTACTCGTCAATGGGGAACCCCTGGGAGTCAATGGGTCAACCCATTCACACCTCAAATGCCCTAGCATGCTCCCCATTGACAAGTAAAATCGACTGGCGTTAGACAGAGTAAAATCTATTACAGTGCGACGCACCTTACCGTGGCCACCTAACAAAGATTTTTTTACAAATTATCTGCCAATAAGGTTGTGCGAATTTGATTGACAGTCACGCCTCCTTGCTCCTTGCCCCTGTACCTCCTTGTGTTCGGGAGCATTTAGTGAAAAATGAAATTAAACCCTGTTGACTGTTCAACAGGTGAACATGTGATTCCTGGGACTGTTCTTTTTCGGCAGTGGAAGCACAAAGTAAAATTTCATCCAGGACAAAATGTAAGTTAATGCCTTGGTTTATTTTCAGGTGACAGTTCTTTTTTTTTTTCCTCAAGTTCCCTCAAAAGCAGTTTATTTACTAGAGTATCTTTTTCCCTTTTTAGCTCCTCCATCATTTTTTAAAAATTGTTTAGATATAATAAAAATATCTCTTGCAATTATCAACTTCTTTCTTGGACAGGAAAACATCAAACACTTTATAAGCCAAACCTGCTTGACTTTAAGCCTTTTGAATAAAAATTCCAATAATGTAAATCACAGAACCTTCATTAGTTATTTTTATGAATAAATTTGTTTATATTTTGTTGTTGGTGTCTGAACTAAAGCCATAAGTAAGGCGAAATTTCCAGCTTGGCTAGGTGGAATGAATTAGTTAGCTGTTCCAAAGTCAATAATCCATTCTTGATATTTTGTTTCTAGATGCCTTACTTTTCATCTACTTTATTTAAGTTTTACCTTTGGCTGTTGATTTGGGCCAAACTCAGGTCTTTTTTTGTCTGCAGGTGGGCCTTGGAAGAGATTGGAGTTTATATGCGCTTGCTGAAGGATATGTGAAATACAAGAAGGGACTGCTAGAACCCTATGCATGGGGCTATGGTCAACAAAAAAAGTTCTATGAAAAAAATTTTATTCATGTTGTGCAGAAACAACCCTACAAAGGTCCTAAACTTGTTCCTGTTCATGATGTGTACAGAATCGCCACAAGATAACATGCGGTGAAATTTTACAGGAATGTTTGAAATAGCATCTTGAAAAACTGTTAAATAAGTGTGCAAAATTGCCAAATCCTAATTGCCCCCGCAGGCGAAATCGAGGAGGAATTGAGAATTGTGACATCACAATAAATAGGGGTAGCAATTAATCAAAAATCTCTATTTGGGGGTGCAGAGTATTATGAAAGAAGCATGTTGTTTGGTATTTTGTCAGCCGCATCATGTCATGCGTGTTTGCAGTTTTCATTCTGAGCAGCAGCTGATTTTAAGATAAGAAAGACTGAACTTTTCATCATGCTGTTTACGTGTACTTTTTTGAGAAAGCACGATTATTTGGCCACGAAGCGTAAGGTTCATGTTTATTATATATGCAAAACACGAGTTTAAAAGTCTGAAAGCCCAAAACTCCTGTGCTTCTTATTAATTCAGCCACATACACATTGAGTCTTTGAGCGGATTCACGTATTTTGACAATTTCCTTGTGTGACAGACTCTACCTGCACTATTAGGGTCTTGACAATCTGCGAGCCAGTTAGCCATGTGAGTCATGTAAGTCTCACATTTAAGTTTACACACCCATTTAAAATAACGCTGAAAAACAGTATTCTTAAATAAAATTAGACTTAAAAAGTCTAAGCACCTAACTATGTGGCTCGCACGTTGACTCGCGTGGGTCACATGTTGACTCGCATGTGGACTTGCATGGCTCGCTGGCTCGCAAATAGTACAAACTTTACTATTAAATCAGCTCCTTTTTTATTTACATGTGCAGTGTAGGTTTTACAATTAGTGACCAAGACAATAGTGTTAGCAAAGAAAGACAGTTCTATGTAGTGGTAATAATAATAATAATGCATTAACCCTCTTACGCCTGAACCGGCCAGACTTAGTATTTTACTCTGTCTACAATTTTACTCGTCAATGGGGAACACCCAGGAGTCAATGGGTTAATCACTCACTGAACTAACTTTAACTATAAAACTCAGAAAACGCTTGGAAATACATTTCAGGAATTTTCACAGTGTTTTCAATCACAGTAAAATTCACGACACCATAGTTAATAGCCATGGCTTTTTGCATATTGGTTTGCAAATCTCCTTGCAATGTGATAGCATTCCTGAAATATTCCAAGGTGTTCCCTATTTTAGTAATGCAGTCACTTTCAGATAAATTATTATATCTCATTGTTTACATACATGATGCCATCTATTGTAGTTCATGAGCCAACCAGACCTTCTTTGACTGCTGTTGAAACAATGACCTTACCTTTTTGATTTGTTGTTCACCCGATTTGATTATCAAAGGAAATTTGATGTCAATGGTTGTAAACAGTAAACCTTGCAGTAAAACGAAACAAAACAATCACATGTTCTGGTATTTAGACAGGTTATTTTAGAACACATCATTCCTTTTTCCCCCCATATTAATCTTTGTTGTTAATAATCTTTAATAAAACATTGTATCTCTGGAGTGCAAGTTTAACTTTAAAATCCAATGAATTGAAATGATGATAAGAGGGGACAATGGAATACACATACTTGCAGTAAAACCTCTTGGTATGAAGTGAAGTACCAATAAACTTAACAATGTGAAGGAGAACCTGTGAACCCAAACCAATACACACTCCTGTTCCATGGGAGATCGGGGCGAGGGGGGGGGGGGGGGGGGGGTGTGATTGGGTCAATTTTTGCTGGACATGTGATGCTGCCATCTCAGAACCCCTTCCCCTTTATAGTCTATTTCATGGCCGATTATAGACCCCACCTTAGTCACTTTTGGGTAAATGTTTACAATTTTAGCAATCCCAACTTAGTCACTTTCTGTTTATGCAATAATGCTTCATTGTAATTTCAAAAGGGCATGTAATGGGAGTAGTAAAATTAATATTAAATAAACAGCACTACAGTTGTTTATGTAACAACTTTTTTAGTGAGTTGCCAGTATGGCAATCCCAGTCGGAAAATGGGTAGTACTTATGTTTTTTATTTGTATTTTTTTCCGTGTCGGTATAAGTCTTGCCTAGGTGTCACTCCCCTGCTAAGTGGTGTCTTTGTGCATAGGGTCTTCTGTGCATCTTTTGTTAGCTTTGAGGGGGTTGGGGTAATCCATAGATTTCTCTGGTGCACACAGGAGAACATTTAATTAACTGCCAGTGGTGTCGAATGTCATTCTAACACAAATGGCATTTTAGTGCATCTTTAAACAAAATATACCCTTATGGAGCTCAAGAATGGAACGTCAATTGGATAACAAGAAAGGCAGTAAAAAATAAATATCTGGAATCTTTTTGACAACAATCTTTCGCCCGTCGAGCTGAAATCAAAGTGAGCTGTATTTCTAATATTTTGCCAAGTGTGGTGTTATGTACAACACTGAAACCAGATAGAAAATTCTCTGGTAACTTGTGGGTTCAACAAAGACAGAGAAGGAATCGAACACCTTAAGTGGATCTGTGATCTCTGTTGTCTGGCTATTTGTATTATTTTATTTTGATCAGTCTTGTCAGTCTAAATAAAAATATTATTAT
The DNA here is from genome assembly GCF_036669935.1 of Montipora foliosa. NCBI lineage: Eukaryota > Metazoa > Cnidaria > Anthozoa > Scleractinia > Acroporidae > Montipora > Montipora foliosa. The sequence goes on from NC_090874.1 coordinate 8,191,546, forward strand.
TAGCCTACAAGGGCTGTGGGTCTAATAATTATTATTGTTTTAGTATCACCCAACTAGTTGGACAGAAAAGGCAATAATAAAGTTGGCAAGTGCAAGTTGATGAAATATTTATTTGGGAATAAAATGAAAGAAAGCGCTACGCTTTTCGCCACTCGAGGACTATTTCTAATAGTCCCCTAGTAGGGTAACCAATTAAAATGCAGGATTTGCATTAGTCCACTAGTTAGGTGATAATAAATAAAGAATAGTAATAAGGCCAAGTTTTTTTTAAATGTATGCTACCGCTGATGTAAAATTGAATTAAGGAAATGATTTATGTGAACAGTGGACATATACATAATCTTTTATGTCTGTAAAGTTGAATCATAGTAATGGCAACACTGAGAAAAAAAACGTTGAAAATAAATTCTACATTTGAGTTTCGACATGCACGCGGAGAGTTAGTATTCTAGTATTCTCTTCTCTGCCTCCCCTCAACGACAGAGGAGGCAGAGAAGAGGCGCCCTGAGAACGGGGTTGGTGGTTGCCTCGCTGCTATCATAGACCAGGTCACTAAGCACAACACACCACCTCCTGTGCGGGAAAAAACGTTAAATCACTGACCCTGTTGGGTGAGGGGCATGGAACTGCAATTATGGTAGACATAGAAGGTCTTTTTGAGTCTTCTCGTCTCCTCGACTGGGAGTTAGATTCTATCAAAACTGACCGAAACGAAACAGTTGGGAGGTCGCTAATCAACTACCGTCATCTGAAAACTGAAATACAGAGTCAGTGTTTCTCGCTTAGCGCGCAACAAGAAAGACTTGACGAGGAAGCCATCACCGAACCTTTGAAAGTATGGGTGATGAGGTCTTGGGGCGCCCTCGAGACAGTGGATGGCAAAAGAGAGGATGCGGAAGAATACTCACTCAAAAAGCGGGAACTTGATAAGAAAATCGTGATGCTGAAGATTCAAGTACTTTGTTTGAAACGAGTGCATGTCAGTTCTTGTATTCGACAACTTCAGGTAAATCTTGTGATCGAAACAGTCTTACCTTAGTATTTAGGCTGAAATTAATGTCTTGTTAAAGGCTGAAATTAATGTCTTGTTAAAGTTTTAAAACGAATCCATACGCATTCACTTTGCTGCGATTTTTACATCGGTAAATGAAACAGGGGCACCCAACGTCAATTTTCAGAAGATATCTGTTCGGAAGGCGATTTGAGATCTAGAATTTTCGGAACATTTGTTGTAAAATTTCTTGCTTGCCTGTCTGTCCTAGGATTTTCGAATATCTGAAAAATGGTATAATTGCCCATTTTTAACGGATTTTTACCCCTAAAAAGATCACCTAGAATTTTCGGGAGCGAGCCTTTTTTCTGGCTGAAATTTTCGAAAAGGTAAGTTTTAATCCCTATAATTTTCGGATCACTAGACTTTCAGCTAGGAAATCCGAACAGATGAAAAATTTTTAGAGGATAAAAATATGCCTATATCTACCGTTTAAATACTAAAATACGTTTGACAATGCTATGTCTAAGTGGTTTTGAACTATATTCTCGTTGGGTGCCCCTGATGAAAGTTAATTTGATGTCAAGGTGCAACTATTTCAATTTCGGACAAATAAAAGGGAACAATACTGGTGCCAATCTACCCGTTACCATGGCCCCTGACTTCCGTTTCCTCAGGGAATTTGAGTGTTTTTGTTATTTTTGCGGTCATTTTCCGGGAACACGGGAAGAGAGACAATTCCCAACCTCTGCAACACCTCATTGACTTAAAACACCATTTTCTATTGATTTTTGTGTTGTAGCTTTTATTTGACATTGAATTTAAAGGCAATGTTAATGGTGAAAGAAAAGACAAGGAATGGGTTACGAATGAATGGCATGTATTGTCTCATTCTTCAAGCCATGCCGCTACACATCAGCGGCCATTGGTATTCTGCAGTTACTCCTAACTCAAATAGTTTTTTTCTGACTTGTCCCAGGGACATCTTGAACCGATGGCAATGAACCCTCTACTGCAGAGTGTTCATTGCCATGGTGTACGATGCAAAGGGATGATTTGCCTCTTCCTATCTGACTTTTGCAAATGGGTCCCTTTTGGTACAGTCACACAGTCACACAGTACCATGCATTGACTGTGGTAGCTTTTTCTTGGTTTTCAGGAGTTGGCCAAAGAAGGTGGTAAGATTCCTACCCCTACAGCTTTGCAATACAGCAAGTTTGAGGAATGGTCGGTGGCCAATCAACAGATCTACGAGTTGCAGTCCCAAATACTTGAAATGGAAGCAGCCAAAGTCAGGTGATTACTCCATTAAATGTAATCAAAGGAATGTAGTGATCAAATCCTAGCTTCAACATCCCTCCCCTGACTGGCGTTGATTTTCATAATGAAGACTATTATTGGTCTACAATAAATTAGGGTTGCTTTGCTTTCTAGTAAGGACAGGAACATCAACTCTGGGCTGGACTTCAATATGAAATGTCAGATAATTTGTTTGAGCAGAAAATAACGAAGTGATGTTGAAGGTGGAATGATCAACTTGGTACATGTAGGTAGAACACAGCAGCGCAATATGATACAGTTTAGGGTTTTGAGTCCATTCAAGCCCAGGTATTTTTCTCAGGCTTCTTTACTGTAACTGCTCAAGTTTTGCTCTTATTAAAGTTCTGCATTGATCATTGTTATTTTAAGACCACATATCTTTTTATGATAAATAATTACCGGTATCTTTGGTACATGTGTATTTTAATCATAATTTTATAATGATATTATAATGCATTTTTGCCTATCATTTATGCTCCAATATGTACATGTAGATTGCACAAAGAATTTTTTACACGAGAAGGCAAGGAGTCGTCTGAGTCCTCAATAACAACAAGGCAGTCGTTTACTTCACATTTGGAGCTAAAACTTGGAGCAAGAGACCCTGATGCTATGGTGGGTGAGCTGAACCTGGAAGAGGTTGTTGTGCCAAAAAGCACACTGGCAATTTCAAGTATTTTAGACCAGATTTTAGACACAAGCTTTCTAAACAATTCTTTTGAAAGTAGCAAGTTGAAAGCTTACATCCGTGAGTGCTGGGATGTGGAGAATATTGATGACGAGTTCCCCACAGGAGTACACTCAGATAGATATCAGGAATTTGTGGGTGGAATGGCTCAGTATATTGTGGATAAGCAACTCTTTGTTCAGAGGGAAAGCCTGACATATGATATGGTCTATGTAAGTCACATTTTTAAATTATTCCTTTTTTGCTTTATAGCCATTTTTATGATACTTTTGAGTTTTATGTAGGTTAATGTGTTCCTCAAATTTAAACCAACTGTGTATCTGCTTCGCTTTAAATTCAGTAAGTTTTTTCTTATTTATTTTCAAGCTGTTTAATGTTATTTTTGTACATTAATTAACCCATTGACCCCTCAAGCTCTGGCGTTAGACAGAGTAAATCTGTTAAGTCTCACTAAAAGGATTCACTTTTAAACTTGATCACGTCTGTTGAAACAAGATGACAAAAGTCATACACATGGGATGTTTTCTTTTCTCTGCAAACAATAATTCAATTAATTACATTAGGTAAAGTTAGAAATTACAAATTGTTTCACTGTAACTTACCATAAAAATTAATCTGAATTTTCTCTTGTGAAAATTGATGGAGTCTTTGTTCATCACCTTTACTGACCTGGTAAGGTAGTGTAAATGTTGAGGAATCGTCCTCAATTTTTGTAATGGTGAAAATTGATTTCATGGATTTCCCAGCAGATAGTTTATTTTGATGTTCCTTATTGATTTTTTTATTGCCCACTGTTATTAACAAGACTCTTTTAATCACTAATGTCAGGGCAAACTAGAGCAGTACTTGATACCAGCCATCTACAGTCTGATCCAAGATCACATTCGCAAACCTGAAGAAGACAACAGAATATCTCAGGTCTACTCAAACCTTGCGCATGTTACCCAGACACAGTTTGGCGTCAGTCCCGAGTATCAGGATGACGACATAGCACCATACTATGCTGCAGTAGCATGTATGAAGAGTATCACCTTGTCAATCTTGCCTTCAAGGAAGATTCATGCTATTGTGAGTGCTGCACAGTGTGTGTTTAGGAAGCTCAATGAACTCTCCCTATGGAACCGTTCTAGGCCACCAGGAGCAGGTACGTTGTTGACCAATGAAGTGGGATATCACCTTGCTATGGGTTGTTAACATGGAGAGAGTATGATTCTAGCACCATAAGTAAGATCCTAGGAAGTGGAAAAACAATCCTTTGTTTGGCTTTCATGCATAAATTTGGGCTCTCTGCCTGCAGCTTTTTCTTTTGTACAAAATGTTAGGGTTGATGATTATGAGGGAAAGACACTTCAGCCTTGGGTGGATTAAACTTGCTGAATTTCCTGTGGTTGGTTCACTGTTCAAAACATGATCATGATCCTTGTTGTTTTGGCAGATCATGACTCGACACCACTGTGTCCTGTGCATTCAGTTATGTACAGCACATTGCATTGCCTTCATTACTGCAGCAGCATTAATCATGTCTTTTTGGTGGGACTCCACTG
>NC_090874.1:8203588-8243588 GCF_036669935.1 Montipora foliosa
TCATTGTTAAATGTGTAAACGTGATGTTTCATGATGAACGTGAACGTGATGTTTCATGATGAACTTAAGGGCCACACTGAGGGCTTCGGTTAACATTCTCCTCTTTTCTCTGTAATTGGGTACTCCATCAGGTCTTACCCATGGTGCAAACCTCTTCTCCTTTACGTCTTGCGTTCCACTTCCTGTCATGGTGGGTGGCCTTCCACGTTCTGACCTTCTCTTGGGGCTTACACTCTCCAAACTGAGGCTACTGATCCTGCTCTGGTCTACGTTAAGTGCAAGGTAGAGCCCAAACTCGTCATAATCTATGCACTCAAAAGTAGTATCGCAGCCATAGAATATCTCGCAAATCTTCTCAATGGTGAAGTCTATGTCAAGGCTGGGGTACAATGCTTTTACATCCGCTGACCCAATTATTACGTCTTCGTCGCAGCCTTCGTCATTCACTCTCTTTATCTCTGCCATCATTTCTTCGGTGCTCATGCAGGTACTATCTTCTCTCTCTTCTATTCTCTTGAGGATCATTGACATCAGATGCGACATTCTCTGGTTGAAAGATGACTAAGCTCCGCACACCGGCCTAGAGGGTGGACCAGTTTCAGGGTCATTACACTTCTTATGATCTTTCCTGAGAGTATACAATGGCGGGAGAGGATCGTTACAGCTGACCATATTATTCCTGATCCGGCCCTCATTTCCATTGTCTTTCCCAGCTTGCAGTATTCGTGTCCACATTACAGAATGGGCATTCATCTCTTGTTCTAACTTTTTATACTGGCCTGCCGTTATGATGGTATCGTTCTGGATATGCTCCTCGCATGACCTCATGAGGTCATGCGAGGAGCATATCCAGAACGATACCATCATAACGGCAGGCCAGTATAAAAAGTTAGAACAAGAGATGAATGCCCATTCTGTTTCTGTTACAAAAGGAGGCTATGACTCTGTCATATTCATCCCTGTCACACCCAACTCTGAACTAAAGAACAGGATGCAGAACGAAGTGAAAAGATAAGGTTTCAAGATTAAGATAGTCGAACAAGCAGGCACGTCACTAAAGAGACTGCTACAAAGAAAGATCCGACCCCCTAAGACATACGTCGTGTGACAGAGAAGATTGCTTGGTGTGCACGGGAGTGGATGGGAAGAACTCCTGTGACACGAATAATGTCACATACGAGATAGTGTGAAAAATGTGGAGCTATATATGTAGGAGAAACCGCCAGAAATGCATATACAAGTGGAAAAGAACATCTAAAACTCCTGGAGGGGAGAAAAGAAGGATCGGTGCTGTGGAGACACTGCAGAGAGAAACACGAAGAAGAAAGACAAGTATTTAATATGAAAGTTACGGGATCATACAGAAATGACTCGATGACAAGGCAGATCGCAGAAGCCGTGAGAATGAAAAATGTTCCACCTGAACGGCTAATGAATAATAAAACGGAATGGAATTACTTTAAAATCCCAAGGGTCGTAGTAGACAAAGACTGACCCCACCTTTTTAGCTGTTGGGTTTTAGAATAATCTTTTAACAAAGGCATTGAAGAGGCTCGACATAGAGCGAAATTAATCTGCCAAAACTTTTTTAATACTTCTTCTTTTTACCGAAGTTTTAAAGAACATTTTGAAAGAAATTTTAGAAGATCTTCACGGGAGCCAAGAGTTTGGAGTGTCGAAGAGATAAACACAAGGTTAAAACATGGTTTCGTTGACAAAATCCTTCCTGACATCAGCGCATAAAATTGGTAGAAAGAGAATATTATTTGCAGCAAAACATTATTTGCAGGTCACGTGGTGGACTTCCGGCCAATGAGAAGGAAGGAAAAAATACATCGAATGATAATTGTTAATTATTATTCAACACATTCTCACAATGTCCAAATATGGTCACAATATTGTGATCGTCGCAGGAACATATCATATATCTTTATTTACCCTCGGATTTTAGAGTAGCTTTATGTGGCTAGTATCTCCGCGCATTTACCCTCCCATGCAACCATTATGGTACAACACAAAAGACAGATCCTAACACCGGGAACTCCATGCCCTTCTCTTTGCGAATAGCGTGTGTGGGTTATTTTGTCCCAAAAGGTTATGCACATTGACGGGTGGCGAGAGGGGACCTACGGTTATCTGAGAAGACTACAGAAGAGTCTAGCCATTTGCAGATCGATGTCGTTACAAAGGCAGCACTTTCCTCAGTTATTTTAAGACCCAGAGTGTTGGTCCGGCCGGAGTCTTTCTCACGACCTCCCGCATGGCAGCCGGTGCTCAACCAACTGTGCGAGGTTGAAGTCATCTTTTTGTGCTTTAGTCTCAGTCACTGGTTTATTACTATACAACTATTCACGTCAGTGTCGGTGGCTAGCGATGGGTGTTTACCACTAACCACCTCCACTTCGGTGAATAGTTGTTGATTATCCTCTAAATAATCCGCATAAACCAATCTCCTGGATTTCCTACGAAAACTGCAGCAGTGAGTGAACCTGAAGAGAACGAGGCCACTCTCTTATATTTTTCTTCGGAACGCATGGAATTGCGGTTATGCACGAATAGACTAACTATTATTTTGCCACATTGAAGATCTCAGCCCGCTGTTTTTCATTTCGCTCGTCGCAACCTCAAACTGAAGAAAGTTTCACTGTCACGCAACAAAAGAAATAAATTCGAAAAATCGTTCCATGAAAAAGGACAAGAACTTGGAATTTTGAAGAAAACAACTCTTTTAACCACCTCTCATATTCTCAGGTCTGTGCGGTACAGCGTATCTTACTTATTTGTCGAAGCGTTTCACGCAACTTTAGGAGACGCCACGTTGTCCACCAATATGGCGGCCAAAAATCAACGGAAGACATCTGGAGTTCACTTTGCGATGAAAGCTCTTACTTTCCGCTTCTGAGATAGAGTACATGTGCATGAACACATATCCTAATGTACTTGAAATGCTCAAACTGCTGAGATTCATAGGGATAGCCTTTTTTAAAAACCAACTAGCTTTGTATCGTGATGTCACGCAATCGAACGCAAGGTGACAATTCGGAATTCATACGAATGCTGTATTTTCGAAACGAAAGACGTCACGGAACTGGAAATTTGAAAAAGATTTATTTCTAGGCCATCTTCAATTTCCTTTAAATAAAAATTCAGAAGACCTTCTGGCTTTGATTTTATAATTAATTTTGATGACGTTACAGTGAAAACCATCTATTGTTTTCTTTCCTCTCTCGTGGGGTCCAGAAAGTGGTCCAGTTGGGGGTACACGTTTTGTACGGTCCCTTATGACTCTGCCCAAAACATTAAGATCTCCTTTCAGTCCACGTACGAACCATCGTTGAATTACCGCAAGCAAAAATGTACATCTTCCTTCCCCTCCGCAGCATTGCAACCATTTAGGTACACTGGTACATAAAAGTGTATTGCCCAATCGATTGTTCGAAATTTGATTTCAGGCAATGAAATTCAAATTACAGTATTTGGAATAATTTTATATAATTAGCTAGCGAACGAGTGGAAAACAGCCACTGAAAATGGCTCTATCTTCTTGGTAGTAAAGCCTAATTTTTGGCTGAATGTGTAATTTTTTTTGGATAATATGGTTATTTAATGGTTTTCTAGGCAACATTTCACTTGAAATTTGTTACTTTGTATACAAATGTGTTTACAAAATGGATCAGAGACATTTTGTTTTGCATTCACGGCTGTGTCAGTTGGGCAATGTCCCTAAAGAAGATACAGCAGCGGCGGAGATGATTAGCTGCAAGCTAGCAGTTGTATATAGAATAAAATGTTACTTTAGGGTGAGGCGAGAATATGCAAATCTTCCCTCGCCACCTCCTTTCACGTCTTGTCACTGCTTGCACAAGGCGCATGGAGTGCTTGCTTACGGCCTAGAGATGAAGTTAAGTATTTAATTGTTCATCGAATAAAGCAGTTCTCTAGACTGGCAACAAAATCATTTTTTGTCTGCAAGTTTAGACTACTGCAAACAGAACTGTCAGTGAACAGTTAATGTTGCCACCACTTCGGCAGAAAGTGTTTTTATTGTACGCGCTTTGTCAAAATAAAACAAAATAAACAGTAACAGTTAAAATAATGGAGAAATAATGTCAGCAGTGATGGCAAGTCTTTTTACAAAAAGGGAACTTGCCAACAGAACTTGTCTTGAGTTAAAGAGGGCAGCATCAACAAGACATGGTCTGAGATGACCCTCATCTCTCTTGGGTCTCTGAGCCACTTGCAAAACAAAGAGCTTCCTAGCAGCTTTGGTCAAGCTATTTTTTTTGTCTATCTTTAACATTGTGGGAACAAGATTTTTCCTATTGCATGGAAAAAATGCAAAAAGGTTAATGTTTGTATTTTTTGACTACCCTGGTCCCAGACGTTTTTCTTGAGCCTTGAAGAGGTGAAGTCGAGACGCGAAGCAGCGAGAAGAGAAATTCGTCTGGTTACCTTGGACTTGAATCTCACTTTCATGCAGACGCCAGCTATCAAACACGTCAAATTGATAACTGAAAAAAGGGACCAATGGCAACTTAGCAATCACACATTCCCTCGGTATTACCAGTCAAACGAACCAATCATATTGATTTGCGAGTTTGTAAAAAATACCCATCAATTCGAGCCTGACGGTCAGATCCTGACCCTGGCGTCTGCATGAAAGTGAGACTCAAATCCAAGGTAACCAGAGGTTGTTCTCTTCTCACTGCTTCGGGACTCATCTTCACCGCTTCGCAGCTCTCTCGTGGCTCAAGAAAAACCTCTGCGACCACGGCATTTTTTGAGTGAATAAAAAGTGAATACAATAGGATTCCCAACCAGTCAAAATATATCGTAAGAAACAGCATAAATAACTTTACATATCCCTGGCTCATAAAATCTCTACAATATAACCCTGTTGCACAGAGCATGTTTTGTGGGCAAGAAGGCCAGTATGCCTTCCATATATCCATCCTGAAAGATCCTCAGGCTTTTGAAAGGCAACACGTTGCCAAGAAGTGTTTCAGTCTCCTGGATTGTCATCTTGGTTTGGTTTTCTGTCAGTACTCCACAGGCTCGGGCTTCCACTCATCGGACTGTTGCCAAAGTCTCCATCATCTCCAACACCATTGCTTGCATCATATTGAGTGTTCTCCAATCTGGACCAAAAAAAAAAAACCAAGACATTCAATAATGACAAAACTTGCAACTAAAACCCTAAGAAAATGCAACTGAAAGATGCACTTTGCAGACAAACTGAAGTCTCTGGTAAAAGTATATAATGAAGTAAATGCTGTGGGGGAAACTTTCATCCGTGTGTAAGTTTACCCTGGTTCAATCCCTCTTGTGCATTTGTAACACAATTGCAAGAAAAGGGTGCACCCATCAACGTTATGTACATATACATTTACATGTTCCACCACTTGGCGAAGTCTCCTTTGACTTGAGCCTTCTTTTGCTTTTGTGGCCTCATATACCATAAGCCTTTCCAAGACATCACCACCAAGCCAGCCACATTTTGAGTAGTTTTGTTTTGGACGATTCAACTACAAAAGATGTGAGAGATGGAGAGCGAGGAGTTGCTTGCCTGTCGTCCCATTTCGCGATGCCTAAATTGAGATATTCCTATGCTGGCAATAACAGGAATAACTTTGGGCCAAAAATGAATGTACTGAGAAATATCAGTGCATGTTTTTGTGTGGTTTCCTCTCAGGAATCCAATCTCAGTACCACAGTCAAATTTCTGGTCATACCACTGCCTGGCCTGACAATGATAAATATTATTAATTTTTGTACTAATTAGTAGTAGAAAGTGGCTGGTTACTGCTTGTCTTTGGCCAGCAACACTGGTGCACCATTGGTAAGCAGAATTTATTTTCTTTCTTATTCACCTTCTACATTTCAAAAACAGCCAGCTGTTCTGACAACCTTGAATAGATTGTGTGCATCACAGGGACCATGAGGATAAACCCTTTTAAATAAAACAAATTGCATCTGTCCAAATAAACCAATTTAGAGCCTAGTCCTACACATCAATGTATTCACTTTTCAATGACTTTGAAAGTGTGGCCACCAATGTAATGGTGGCATTTAACCAAGGCCAAAGGATTTTTAAAAATGCCAAAGGCATTGAATGTCTTCCAGTGTAAATAAAGCCACAGAAGAGATGCTCTTCTGTAATGAAGGACCATGATAATAACGTGTTGTTGCAAGCGAGCAAATCATTTAGAAATTACCTGAACACAAAGAATGGCACACCATTAAACAAACATTGAAATTACTTGATTACTTTGCATAAAACAATGTTAACCATTAAGTATGTTATTTGATTTAAGGACAACTTGAGTCTGAAAGGTTAATGCAAGCATACTGCGCTTTCTTCGGTCAATATTACCCCATCTATTTTGCTCTGACAAAATAAACCCTGACAAAATTCATGGCCAGCTGTCAAAAAGAAAACTTCATGCTGGAAATGCCTGACCTTGCACTGCTCCAAGTGTCCTTTGTTAAAAATTATTAAATTTCTCATTACCACAATAATAATTATTTTTAAGCTCTTTTAATATCGTCCAAACCTTACAACATACAAGCATAATGAGTGGAATTGATCCACTGATTTCTTTGTCAGAGGTCAATAGATGAGTGAACATTTCACTTACCGAAGAAAAGTCAGCTAAATCACTTTTGCCATCTTCGTAACCCAATCTGTGTTTTCAATATTAGTGAATTAAAGTACTTAGTAATTGGTTGATTTATAATTCAACTCTAGTAAAACCCACGCACTTAATACTAATCGCCCATTGTTCCATAAACTACCGGTATTGTTTACAAAATGTGTATGCTTTTCAAGAAAATTAATTAGGGTTTTCTTTGGTTTATCAATTATTACATGAAAGCTCGAGTCACTGGAGGTGATTCTTAGTCGCTACCCTTGTGCTTAGCAATCTCCCAGAGAAGGGGGGCCCCCATAACTTCAAATAATGCATGCTGAGGAGTTAGATTTATTTTTTTAGATCATTTTCAGTACCATGCTGCAATGTTGTAACGAGTTCAGTGAACACAGTTTGGGAAGTGGAAGTTACAAGGGTCAAATTAATTTTGAATGCTGATGACCAATTCAAAATGATTTTAAAAGTTATCACATTTCTGGTTGCTTCTGTTTGGAGTGACAATATTTAATTTGCAGCCCAGAATAATAATAATTATTCTCTAAGAGATGGTATGCTCAAATTGAAAACAAGCAGAATCACTGGTTACTCTGACATCTTGTAGTTTATAGATCAGGTTTAAGGCAAGCAAGAAAAACCTTTTTTTTTTTTAAATGCTAAAAACTTGTAAAAAAGTGATCAGTGTTTATTAACTTGTTTTTCCTTTTTAACTTATTACTCTGTCACATTGCAAATAAATGAAACAAGCAATGAAACAAGCAAGGCTATCGATAGCCAAAAGTGAGTAATCCATTCTTGTACAAATAGGTTGATACTTTTTTCCAAAAAAGAATTCATAAAATAATTAAAGCCATTTTAACACACCTTGTAATAAGCCTTTCATCTTCATCTCCGAATTCTCCACCCATGAGAGATGGCTCTCCAACCACCATGACATCTTGAGTTGCTATTGCGAAACCTGGTGTGCTTGGGGACTTCTTCTTACTCGATGTACTATTCATTCCAGTGTTAGGAGTTGATGAATTCGCAGTTGCTGGCTTGCGTTTCCGCCTCGTCCTTGTTGGACGCGTAGTATCTGCTGGAAGAAATACAGCAAACTGTTGTACCCGTACAGATACTTCTTCTGCTAAACTAGCATGTTGCATTACGACCTCACCCAAGACAAAAATGCACCTAACAAGTGCCTGGTAACTTTGAAATGGTTATGACCACAAGTGAGTTCAATGGTTATTTCAACAGAGGAGAATTTAACAACACAGCACAGGTCATAGAGTTAAAATAAGCATAGGGAAAAACGTTTTCTTATCTCCTTCTTTTAAGTGCTATCACCTTGGGTGGATCCAGGATTTTGTTTAAGAGGGAGAGCAGGGAGAGGCTAAAGAACTGTACACTAAAGGCTTGGGTAGTCTGCAGACATGACCCCTGTCAGAATTTGAGATTTCTCCATTTTATAATATTCTTGCACACATCCCCATGGTGAGCTACAATAGGTGAAGCTAGGTCAGACAAGGACTACAATTAGTAAGCAAATTTGCTTGTCCACAAGTTTCCTTTCAGTCTAAGGAGTTAAACAAAACCACCCCTAGATCTGCCCCAGTGTCACTTTTGGCATTTAGCAGCTTGTCAGTCTACAGACTTCTCGACTTGGACACTGAAAAAGGAAAATGGGCAGAAGACCACAATAGTCTTTGGTAACCTTTCATATTAAAGCAAAAAAATTGTAAATGTGTCACAAAGGATTGGCCATGGACCACAAGCTGATTTGTTTTTAGATATCCAAACTGAAAAAACTCTATAATATAACGACCTCAGGATGGAGTTTTACCACAAGATGTGCAAAGAACAAAACTAGAGACAATACTGGCCTTTCATTGGGCTTCCTAGTGGTAAATAAATTTTTCTTTAAATTGCAACAGTTTACTATGAATAATTTAATAATAATATTCACCCCCTGCACTTTAAAACAAAAAAATCAGAATTCTATAAATGCACAAGGAAATAGAAGCAACCTTGTGTATCAATAATGATTGTCTTACATTTTGTTCAAATCTGCTCATTTTACCTAAACTTTTTTCTCCCCTATAAACTAGCCATCTTTGAACCCTTTCATGCCCAATAGTGACACTTAAAGATTTTACTCTAATGCCAGACAATTTTACTCGTCAATGGGAAGCCCCTCAGAAGTGAAAGGGTTACAACATGAAGCTGAACAATATTCAGCTGGTTTAGACAATAAACTCATCTTTACTTGAATAACTACTTTGGGTCACAGAAAATGCATTGCATCTTCAAACAGGAAACAATTCAAGGCGTGAAACTTTGCAAATTTAGTTTTGTTTTCTCTGGTCTTGAAAACATGTTTAAAGATAAGTTTTTCAGAATAAAACAGATCTTAGCTTCACAAAGAGCCTATCGGCCCAAACCATTATCTGGGCTTTACTAACAGAAACAGGTCCCATTCTACCACAGGAAGCCCAACTGACACAGAAAGACTATGGCAAGACTTTTTCCCCCAAACAAAAGTAATCTAGTAATGGAAAGGAAAGGAACTTTATTTATTTACAGGAAAAGAACTATATCTAGTGTCTAGTATTCTCGTGCTGGAGCACTAATTGGGGGACACTGTAAATTGAAACCAACAAATTGACGCAAATCAAATCAAATCCAAGGACATCTTGTGGCAAAGCTCTATCATGAGTTGAACTGAGGCTGACCTTTTTTTGAAGCAGGCTGCCCAGTCAGTGTTCTGTCAAGAAGTTTAGGAAAAGGGGATCCTTTTGAGGAGAAACAAGTATATATGAGATGTTCCAGGATTTGATGAAGGAAGTAAAAGGAAAATGGTTTAAACCCAGAAATGACAGACCTTGATGGAATTTGATCATCAGGCCGAGTGTAAACCAGAGAAGAACTGGTTTATGACTGGTGTTTTGACAACCTCAGCTGAAGTCAATTTCAGAGTCTAGAGTCAAACCTTGACTCCGAAGACAAGTTTTGCTTCCAATGCTGAAAAGTCAGTCACAAACAGTCGTCCTCAGGGCTACACCGACCTGAAGGATCCAGTTCCATAAAGAAACAACATTGTTTTCTATGTCAAGTTATATGTTACAAAAAAAAAAAAAGCGCCCACTGCATTAAATAAAATGTCATGTTAATTATTACACTTTCATGCCACTGAACACTGATAATTACAAAAATATTTAGGCTTGCAATGTTTAATGATCAGTCTCCTTATAACAATTCAATTCCAAAATCTATCCTTTCTTAACAACGATTATTATACTGTAGATATTTGAAAACCAAAGATAGGGGGAATATGTATAGTGATCAGTTAAGGCCTACCTGGAGTCGTTGGAGTATTCGGCTGCCACATCATGTCACCTTGGTTATATTCTACAACACATGAATGTTAAACTTTCAAAGGTTCTTCAAAACAAGCCACAGCTTCATTGCATAATGCAACGAACTATCTTGGTAGATCACACATCCCAATTACAAAATACATCCTGTTGACTTCCAACAAGGCAGAAGTACTGCAATTTTCGTAATTCTGCAGAATCTCATCTTCAAGCGCCAAACTGCGTTTTAGGCTTCCTTCAATCAAAATTCCCACGCCAAGAGTTGACCCAAAACCAGACAGCCAAATCAATAATAATCATATTTGATGTGTGACATAACCTACCGATCAGCATCTTTGGTTCACACCATACATTAGTACATTCGAACTCAACACCGATGGAAAGCAATACAATCTGTATGAAACTTTTTACCAAAGATTTTCGAAAAACACCTCATAATGGTATTCGAGCTGCGAACTAAACAAAAACAACCCAATTCAATTTTGCGGAGGCAGAGTCAATTTTGCTGGATATGTTGGAAATTTGATTGATTCAAGCCAAAGAGCACAAGGTGACATTCCTCAGAATTATGAACACATTCTGCGGATGTTAAGTACAAACCAAATTTCTCAATGAACTACGATGGCTAGTTTGCAGCAATCTTTGTAAATCGCGATCTTGCAAAGTTGTCTTGCACTTGACTAGAGCGGTAAGATATTCAGCACACTAATCTGTGAAACATTTGCTATTGCTGCTGTTTTGAAGTCCTGGTTTGCGTGATGTTGACCTTAAGTGGTGCTGTGACCTTTCATCACCTCCCTATTGATGTTTGATTTGTCTCGCAAGGAACTGAAGTTTCGTTCAGTTTCATGACGTATTATGATTTTTTTCGGGATTTTTTGGGGGTTTAATTAAAGAGTTCAATGATTTAAACTGAATCATTTAATTTGGTTATTTTCATACAGAAAGTAAAATTACCGTAAAGACTCGCAGATAAGCAGCACTCGCAGATAAGCCGCACCCCGAGTTTAGCAACTCAAATTTTGGAAAAAAAGTTTTTCATGAAAAGAAATCCAAAGTCGAGACCATGAAGTGTTCTGTCTTCATCCAAGGCAAACTCGCCATCAATGGATCGAAACATACTTTAAAGTCTTACCCGTAATTTTAGCTCTTTAGTAGAATAAACATCATGTCCACCACTTATGACATATGATTGATATTATTCTGGTATTTGTTGACATGTATTTCTCCATTCAAGGCAGTTTTTCCATAGAATTTTAGGCGTAAATTTGTTGTTTTCTTGCATGAACTGTGCGAAGCTGTGTAACCAGGCATAATATCGGACGATGGAAGACTGGACACCGAAATTCACAGCATCTTTCCCAAATGGTCTCGCAGATAAGCCGCACCTACGATTTTGATCGCAAATTTTTGGAAAAAAGGTGCGGCTTATCTGCGAGTCTTTACGGTAAGTCGGCTTGCCACATCACATTTTCACATCTTCGTGTTGAAACAGCGCAACGTGTATTTTCGTTCCTGTATATCTAAAATGCATTTATTTTTGAACAAAAGACCACTCCAAATGTTGACAAAATCATTGTCCCGGGGCTTTGGGTTCATGTACATCTAGTTAAAAGCTGCAAGACAGTCTCAGACTGGCAATCCCGTGTTTACAATTGCTTGCTGGTGCGTTAAATTATGGATTTTCAATACGCTTGTCATTGAAGTGTTTTTGGTCACTTCAAAAAAATCTTGTAACTTTAGTTTACAAGACACTGCTATGCGACATGCAAAAATCTGAAAACATTCACCTTTTTGTGTTTAATAGGCCAAAAGCCAAACTTTGCATAGTCAGACGACGAGACTGTGTTTTATTTTGTGACATTACTTTTCAAATGCATCATTGAACCTTTTGAGAGGCAAATGCTTCGGAAAGTTAATGTGGCAAACACATTGATCATGAACGAGTTTGGTGGTTCGCTTTCTGAGCGGTACTGTATCTTACCTGGGGGAGCATACATTCTTTGCCACCTCTGAAACAGGGTTGACTTCAAACATTCTGTTCATATGGGAAAATATACTGTTAACTAAATCAATTATGGCGCAAGAATGAATTACAACACAGACTTTTGGAAAAAATCACCCAGTTAAGGTAGCTTGCAACAAAAACACTTTGAAATTGGGTGACAAGGCAGTCTAGGAAAAGATGCAATTAATGCTTTGGTGCGCAATAAAAGACAATACACACAACTTGGGCGTAAACGAGGGGCAGGGAATGTACTGGCAAGGCTCGGATAATACCCACCGCCTGTATTGCAAGGCGGGCATAGTTGCTGGCATAATGTCCTGGGGCCAAGTTAACCCAGTCCAGCAGAGTAACAATATGCCCCCTCCCTAACGGGGCTTCAGCACAGGGCTGAAGGGGTGCCGCAGGCAGCAATTCCCCGCCCATATTTTATTAAGGAGAACTATTGAATAGGTTACAGAAGCTCATAAGGAAAAAATAAAATAAAATACAAGAGAACCAGAAAGCAAACAGGGCGGGAGGGAGGGATTAAATTGCTCAACGGAAAAAACAGAACTAGTTGAGCTTTGGAAATGTCGAACTGAGAAGGCTCACATGGCGGGATGAATGAAATAGCCAAATAAGGTAGTCACATGATGGGAAGTCACGCTCTCCTCCCAGGCGCTGCCCAGTATTTGCTTACCAGCATTAACATCTATTTTATTCTAAAATATCATTTAATGCTTTGGTGCGCAATAACAGACAATACACACAACTTGGGCATAAACGAGGGGCAGGGAATGTACTGGCAAGGCTCGGATAATACCCACCGCCGGTATGGACCACCGGATGAGGGGCCTCGGCAACTAGCCGAGGGGGTGCCTCATGCCTGTATTGCAAGGCGGGCATAGTTGCTGGCATAATGTCCTGGGGCCAAGTTAACCCAGTCCAGCAGAGTAACAATATGCCCCCTCCCTAACGGGGCTTCAGCACAGGGCTGAAGGGGTGCCGCAGGCAGCAATTCCCTGCCCAAAACGCCGAGATAAACGAGGAGTGCCCTGTGCGAAGCCCATTTAGTGGTTTTGCTCCCAATTTGACAGGGAGAGAAAATGACCCCATCTCCACGGAGTTGCAATAGCCAAAAGCAAACATTGCCTGCCCCAAAGGTGAAAGTAGAGAACCGACGAGTGGAGATAGGGGTCGAAAATACGACATGAGCATATTAAAAAATATATATATTAAAAAAAATAATAATAATAAACCAAAGCCAATGGGCATCGCATAGAGACTGGAGGGGATAGGACCCTCACACAAAACAATTAACTGGAGGGGATAGGACCCTCGCACTAAACATTTGACTGGAGGGGATGGGACCCTCGCACTAAACATTTGACTGGAGGAGATAGGACCCTCGCAAAAAACATTAGACTGGAGGGGGTAGGACCCTCACACAAAACATTCAGCTGGAGGGGATAGGACCCTCGCACAACACATTTGGCTGGAGGGGATAGGACCCTCGTGCAAAACATTTCCGTCAAAATAGTCATTTCCAATAGTACTACATGAACTCGAGAGGGCAGAAAGCCTAAGGAAAGAGAATGTCACAGAAAGCCCTCAAGTGCCGAATGGGCCTTTTTCCTTTTTTGTTTTAAAGGAGAAACATGGCATTAAGCTTAGGATAGTGCTTTCACCCATGTGATGGCTGGCATGTGGCTGAAAAGGGGATGAAAGGCAATCGTATCGAGGAGAAATGAGAGTGGGGGGGGGGGGGGGAGCAAACGCACACAGCAGGCTTCCAGGGGGATGCCAACATGATTGCTGTACCCATAGGTGAAAACACTATAGGTTCAGGACAATACAGGAAAATATGAATTAAGTTATCCAAGGAACTGTCATAGATCATTACTGATTGTTAGAAAAATCCAAGTTTCAATGAGATACTCAGGTGCTTTCAAGGATTCCAGGGGGTTGTTAGCAGGAGGAGCAAGAGGCCAATGACTGAGGAACCTGACATATTGTTTCCCTTGGAGTCCTGATGTAAGCTTGGTATGTGTTATGATTCCAGCGACCCAGAATTTGAAGAGCCAGTTGAAAATGCCAGTGATTCTGCCGGTTGTAGCAGCACCAATACTAAAGCTGTGAGAGGCAGAGGAGGAGCTGTCATTGTCACAGAGGTTTAAGAGAGACCGTAAGTTGTTGGTGTGTGAAGTCTGGGTGAGATATGGTCCACAGGAGAAGCTGAAGAGTAGCTGGCCAGGGTCTTGAGTTGCAGTTTTGAGCATATAATCTTGCAGGGCAGACGATGCATAAAGGTCTGAGTTTGACCTTGCAAAACTGAGCCTGGCTGTCTCCCAGAAAGGGTCAGTTTTGGACTTTTAAATTGCAGTGTCAAATGAAGTAGGGTGAAGGATGTTGGGATGGAAAGAAATGTTTGTTCTAGCAAGGTGGGACTGAGGGTCGAAATTGCCATTGCAGGTAAATTCGCTGCTTCTTAAGAAGCCAAAAAATGAAAGGGTAAATGCAGCCCATAACATAAAGGAGTCAACATTTGGTAGACTTAAAAGGTTGTAACTTAGTATACTTAGATGCTATGGAGAACTGATGAGGTGATCAGGTGGCAAGCCTTCTTGCATTCCCATGGGAGAGCTTGATCCCCCTCAAACTTTTGTGAAGGACTGGCATAGCCAGAATGTCCAGGAGACAGCCAGACTCAATGTGAAGGTTGTCAAGTGCTGCCAGATAAACATAATAGTGCCGTAGGAGCCTGTATTGCACAGATGAGTAACAAAAGGGATCAGGGTGAACTTGTGAGCAGGTCGAACAGGGAGGGGGGGGGAGGGGGGATATGGAAAGCTGATTAAAAATGAAGGGGCACTCCGTAGGCCAACGGGACGGGCTGTGTAGAGGTAGTAGTGGTTTTTCCGGGCCATTCCCTGGAGCTCCCTCAGGGGTGAACGGGGATTATTCTGGAGGCAGGTTACGGGGTCTTAAATTGCGCCTTCCTGGTTGCTAATGCGACTAAAAAATTGAGTACTGGCGACCAGAATTTCACAACTGGTCACCATTGTTAAGGTCAGATCTGTTTGCCAAGAGGTGTCTTACTTTTTATCCTGAGACTGTTTTGAAATAGAAATGAAGGAGTTTTTCCGTTAACAACCTCCATAACCTCACAAGCCATTGTTTCTCATAAAATATGTATTGCAGGGGGAAAAACGACTCAGTAAAGAGATTCAAGGACTGGTGTGAGGAATGTACCACTATGGCGGATTGTGTTCGACAGAGTGTGACTAGTGTTTCCGTAGCTGAAATTTTCGACAAACTAGGGGGCAGATAGATTTCATTATTAAATGTACATTCAAGGTCGGATACCTTTTCTCTCCAAAATGTGCGCTTTTGAAAGTGAAAAGATAATGCTTGACACATACACAAGACCATGCGGTCGTTGCTTTCTGGTATCCATAAAACAGGTCAAAATGTACAAGTTAATTTGGACCCTGGGTTAGATGTCTGTTTTAGAGGGGGAGGTTTGTGGCTGTTTTCCTACGAAAGTCAACATCATAGGAAGGCCATGCCAAGCCCGCAACTTCCTTTGGGTAATCGAATGGTCGCTTGATAGGGGAACATCTCTACCGCCCTTTGGGGAAAAGAAGTGAGAAGTGCAGAACCAGGGGTGGATCCAGAGTAGTTCAAGTGACTTGCAGAAATCACTCAAATTTCTTCCAAACCTTATTTTTCAGCCCTTTATTGCAGTTCACGAAGTCAACTATCCTTCTTGTTTTAATTTTTTTGAGAAATATGACAAGAAAATCGCTCCCAATTGATCGACAGATAAACAGCTTACTTCAACAACAAATCAAAACAAATCGCGAAATTCTGAAATCCCTGTTCAAGACAATAATTTTTTGCGAAAGAAACAACATAGCCCTCAGAGGTCCACGAGATGATGATCCACAAAATGCCAGTCTTTCTGGAAACTTTCAGGCACTATTAGAATTTCGAATTGACAGCGGCGATCAACACTGCAACGTCACTTGAAAACTGCACCCAGAAATGCGACATATTTCTTAACCCTGTCAAAACAAGATGATTACAACTGTGGGTGCTATCATAGTGAATAATTTGTCGCAGGAAATCAGGGGGAGCAATTATTTTTCTATTATGTCTGACGAAGCAGCTGACGTATCAAACAAAGAAAATCTTTCAGTGGTAATCAGATTTCTTGATTCAACCAAAACAGTCAGAGAAGGGTTTGTGGGATTCTACCTTTGTGAGGATGGAACGACAGGAGTAGCTTTCAAAGATTTAATATAGCTGATTTAGGATTATCTATGGATGACTGTCGAGGCCAATGTTATGATGGTGCGGAAAAATGGCATTCGGAGAGCATCAAATTTCAAATTTTCTTGGGGGAGCATGCCCCCAAAACCCCCCTAGTTTAGTTGGTGCAAATCACTCATGAAAAATCCTGGATCCACCCCTGAGAAAACCATACAGAAAATGCCGACAAGAATCGAGCTGGGCTTATTTTTTCCGAGAGGAGGGGGGAACTCTTTGTGGTTTACCGATAAAGGAAATGGAAAGCCCGGGAAGGTCGTTATCTGAAAGGCGCGAGTTTTCTGGCAGCACCGCGACAAACTCAACATACTCACCCTATAATGTTGCGCGTTTAACTTTGGTTGGAACATGTGCTGATAACGGCGACTGTCCTTGAAAAATGGGGAAGGAATGTTGTTGCTGGTACTGGGATGGTTGAGAAGGCTGGCGATGAAGTCGAAGTCGTCGGTGAGTAGCAAATGGCGGGAGTTTGTCGAGGTTGCACAGATTGAGGCGGAGGCTATTGAGGTTGGAGCAGGAACTGATTTGGCGGTAGATTCCTCGATTTTCGTCCACTATGATGGAAATAAGAGTGGCTAACGTGGTTGGGGACGTGTCTGTGTGTGAAGCTCTTCTTGCTTGGACGCCATCTTGGAATAAAATTTGACCGTTTTGACCGCTGTTTCAAGCAGCGCATCGTCAGGGATGGTGACAATTGGTGGGTCTATATAGGATGAAACTTCCTCAGCAGAGGCACTTGAAGTAAAGGGGCTTCACGGTGGAGCGTGAACGTTTCTCTGCGGGTCAGATGGACGCTTGGTGTACGCGAGCTACAAGATGGTGCGGAAGGAACAACGGTGTGAAGCCGTTCAATAAATTGTTCCCGAGTTCCAGTAATAAATAAAAGGTTTTAGATAGCAAGGGGCGTAAAAAAACCGCGTTTGTGAGGTCAGCAAATTCCCCAGCAAAGATTAAATTGCTCAACGGAAAAAACAGAACTAGTTGAGCTTTGGAAATGTCAAACTGAGAAGGCTCACATGGCGGGATGAATGAAATAGCCAAATAAGGTAGTCACATGATGGGAAGTCACGCTCTCCTCCCAGGCGCTGCCCAGTATTTGCTTACCAGCATTAACATCTATTTTATTCTAAAATATCATAATAAAACTGACAGAAATGTATGATTCGAGCAAGAACAGAACATGAGATCTATGGGATGGGATTACATTATGATTATTACCTCTTGGGTTCAAGTTATAAGTCTTGTGACGTGACATGAGTTCCTGCATGGGTTCAAGAATTACACAAAGCTGAAAAATAAAGAAGAATGAGTAGTTAATATTTTGAACAAAATGTCTTTAACTTAGTTTGAAGAAGAAACCATGCCAAGTGGCAACAATTTTGCTTGATCATAGGAGAAAGGAGGAAAGATCAAGAAATTAAAAAAATCAATGGTTAAGTACATGTATAAATGGCCGAGTTAACACGTGTCCTTCCCCAGAACGTAAGCAGGGCTGTCAACTCTCTCAGATAATCCGGGAAACTCCAGATTTTGGACCGAATCTCCCGATCTTAAGATTATCAGCTGAAATCTCCCAATTAATCACATTCATCAATCTCATTTCTAGTGACAATCGACATTCACTGAATGAATGAATTTTTTCTCCTGATGACTAACATATCTGGAGAAGTCAAAACTTTGCAACTAGTTTTCACCTTTGCTCTTTCAAAATAAAAGGGTTAGCAGTTGCCACTCTGCCACCACTTTTGCTAAAATAAATAAAGAATTGAAAAAATATTTTGTTTCTTGCCATGAATTTTCTTTCAATCTGAAGATATGGGGCACAGTTGTTGCATAATAATTATTTAGCTGCAATGTTACGTGCACAACACCATACTCTCGATTTTTCGCTATTTTCTGCAGTTTTTTTACAGACAGATTTATGTATGTGTGTATATATATATATATATATTTTTTTTTTTTTTAACCATTGGCAATACAATACTGAGTAACAACTTTGCTGGCGACTTTAGGACTAGGATTTGTGAAATTGTGACTAAATTTTTGTATCTTGCAGCAAAATTGTGATTGAATTATCTTTTTTTATTTCGAGCCCTGAACAAATACTGCTCATCACAGCAATAATTATTAAGTTAACCCTTTCCAAGGCTGCTGCCTAAGAAAATTTTAAAGGGGCCCTCAGAGCTAAACGCTGAGAACTTAGGAGCCCAACATATAAAGTGAAAGGTGTTGCTGTGAAAAATTAAGGAGCCCAGAGCTATTCTTTGGGAGCCCCAGGCTACCGGGCTCCTGTTAGGCAACAGCCTTGCCTTTCAGCCCCGAGATTTGTAACTTAAAGATATTCCTCTGTCTGATGGCAGATGATTTTACTCGTCAGTGGGGGAATGAATGGGTTAACAAAGCAATCTGGTTGTATGAGTAAACCTAGGCGACAGACCAGCATGCCACTTCTTTCGCTCAAAGAAACAATGGAGCTAACAACAACTATAAGAAAATTAATGTGCTGTAAACAGTATTGCTTTTTAAAGAAAAGGAATGCCAAGGAAGCAAAATTAATCAATCTGTTGGTGGTGAAAATGGCAAAGGAAGCTTCTTGTTTGTACACATGAGTGACGGAAAATTGTGCAACCATCTTAAAAGTTCTTATTTGGATTGGAAATCTTGTTTAAATTTTCAAAATTTTCTTCAAAAACCCAACATTTTTTCCTTACCCTTAAATAATTGAGAGTGGCATTGGTCATTCCTTGTCTGGTTATGTTTTTGGATAAGGGTTCCAAAAAGGTTGGATCCTGTGCTCCAACAATCACATTTCGCGGAATCATTTCTGTGTAATGCCGTATGGCAAAGTGCCAGTTTCGTATCCTCATTAGATCATCCAGAGTGAATTCTAATAAAAGTCGACCTTCTGTGCAGACCTGTAAATATAGAACAATCAAAGGTAAACACAGGTTAACAACTGCATCGTTAAGTGGAGGTTGCATTCCCAAGTCATCCTGGAGCTTCCACTATTGGCAGCCAGCTCCAAGATGGAGACTGTACCCATGACAACCCCACATGATCCCCCACACATCAGAGAAGGTAAGCACCAATCACACTAATAAACAGTGGAATATAGATGTAGAGGGGGGAAGGGAGGGAAAAACCGCAAAAGAGTCCAAACAAAATGCTCCATCGCTCCTACCTGTAGTTGTTAATTCTGTGATAAATAATGCATTTAACCTCATCAAACCCACTGATACAACTTGTGAAGAAAAAATTAAAAGATGCTAATGAAATATTCTACCCCTGATCAGTATTCTTTGTAACTTTGCATGGTAAAAAGGATGTGTTTCATGATCTTGAAATGTACATGTACCCATCCCCTTTCAGAATGATGTAGTTATAATATTGAAATGAATCTGATCCATCTGACGTGTTGACAAATGGGATGGCCAATGCACTTGTTGACAGTCAACCAACTGCAAGTTGACTGTTGGCGACGCATCGGTCATAACCAATTTTTGACATTCCTATCACACGTCTGTCGCATGTTGATGATCACTTTTTCACCCTGTTAAATATTTGTTGAGCTTTGTCACGTGTTAGCTGACATGTTCTTAAATGTCAGCCAACATGCTGGTTCAGTGTGTCAACCAACGCATTGATTGACACGTCGGTCAATGCATCATTTGGATTGGATTACCGTATTTACCCGCGGATAGGCTGCACTTTTTTCCCGGAAAAATGGGACCAAAATTAGGGTTGCGGCCTATACGCGGGTACAAGTGTTTTGATACCTCATTAATGTGCAAGAGATCTCACGGTCATATACTAAATTGGCATTTTAATGTTCGCTTTCAATTGTTACTAACTTACAGCACATACAACTAAATACTAAACCATTTTTTTGTTAACAAAATATCCTTTAGCATGAAATTAGTAAGTTTTCACACCTATTGTTTTTGATCTTCCATTGAAATGATACCGCTTGTAAAAATCCGTTCTAAAAAAAAATCGATATCTCAGGACCTACTGACTCTCAGAAATCGCTTGAAATGGGAAAAAACTCTCTACCTCAAGGCAGTGCTTGCTAGGAATATTTTACTGATGCGCCGAATGTCCTGGTGTTTTAAAATTTTGTCCGTGGATGTTTGTTTACACTCGTGCCGACAATCACCTATTATTAATTAATTATGCGGCGGCGGCGGCGCCATGAAATAAACATTTCGGCATCAGTTTTTGTGTGTGAATTACTTTAAAGCCTGCTATTTCACATTTTTGTTCTTTTGTTTTGAGTTTATTATTCCAGTTTATTGAATAATATTTTATTTTCAACTGAACAAAGAAAGAAGCTTGCTGCTGTGAAATTAGCAAAGTAAGAAAGTAATATCACACGTGTGATAAACAATTTTGACTGCCAACGATATTTGTTGATATGTTTTCAATTTGCAATGGTTTTCATCAAGAGCATTTACGTTTATTAGGCAATTAAAGCAGGATAAAAAAGGCAGTATACAGTTTTTAGGAACAGTTTCATTAATGACTTTCATATTTTTTCCCTACTTACGGTTTTAAAACTATTTATCATACCAGAAGATTTAAAAATTATCACATTACTCACACCTTCCTATAACCCGCACCAAGAACTGTTTGCGAAAATATTAACACATTACCCGGGGGTAATCGCCCAGAAATTACGGTAGCTGTTGTTGATTTCAAACTTCGCTATATTTATCCCGGTACTCGACCTCACTATTTTTTTTCCCATGAAAACCATTGAAAGTTTGGGGTGCGGCCTATACACGGGTACGGCCTATACGGTAGTTACCATTACCCATTTATTCAGCAAAGCAGCAATGATAAGGTACACTGTAGCAATCTTGTAACTTCCAAAAAAACAAATCATGCACTATGATTTCATTTGTTATTTTTTTAATATCATCACGGTTCTGAATATGAAAGAAATACTTTTGAACTCTTGAAAGAACCACGTTGAGATTTTCAGATCATCACAGTTATGAATTCCACTTGAACAGCAAAGAAAAGGAGAGCGCAAGAAATTCAGGCTTGGATGGGATATGAAGCCCTGACTGCTGAGATACTGGTGCAGTGCTATACCAATTCAGCTATCGAGCCATTTGGGAGATGGTCATTTTGTGAGTTTGTAATAGCCCTGTAGAGGATCTGGATACCAAGAGAGCATAGTATATGAAAGACAAGTCTGCAAACTATAGACAGAAGAGGAACTGCAGAGATAAAGAAGTCCTCCACATAAAGCCCTTCAAATCCACATGCTGAATTATACATCACTTGATACTGTAGTGCTTGAAAAACCCTGCTCTCGCCATCTGGACAGTAGATTTTAATTAACGCTTGGGCGAGTGACTTTTTCTAAACACTTGCCCACCCAGAAAGCACCCACAGAATCAGAAATCAAAGTACTCAAGAGGTTCCAGGAGACACAAAATACGGAGTATTTTTCTGTTTTTTTCCGCTCAGGCAAGTACAAAATCCCCTTGTCCAACTGGCTCCTCAAGTTTGCTTGCCAAATGGACAAGGTGAATTTTTAACTTTTTCCTAAGCATGACTGATAGCTCAATTTCCCCAATAGGGAAGACTCACTTGGATTATCATAATTCTGCGGAATCTCACCTTCAAGCCCTAAGTGGCAAACTGCGATTTGGCTTCCATCAATCAAATTTCCAAACGTAGCCAGGAAGATCAACTCCGCCTCCGGAAAGTGAATTGGAGTTTTTGTTTAGTTCACAGCTCAAATACCATTATGATATTTTCTTAGAGGTTCTTCAGTAAAAAGATTCGTACAGTCAGATTCCGTTGCTTCCCATTGTCGTTGATTTTGAATGTACAAAAGTACCATGGGAACCAAAGATGCTGATTTGTAGTTTATGTCACGCATCAATAACTGATTTCAGCATCTATGGTTTCAGGTCAACTCTCAGGTCAACTCTCAGTTTGGCCATTGGCGCTTGAAGCTGAGATTCTGCAGAATTATGAAAATTGCAGGAAGACTACCAGGCAGTTACAAAAATTTGGTTTTGTCAACAGAGTTGATAATGTAAATTGGCCACCGTACAGAGATTCTAAAAGCTGACGAAGGGCTAATGCTTGAAACGTCAGCTTTTAGAATCTCTGTACAGTGGCTAATTTACATTATCAACTCCGTTGATAAAACCCAATTTTTGTATACTACTTCCTCACAAACGCAGCACCACAGTTTCTTTAGAAACTACCCCTTCATCTACCAGGCAATTAGTTCTGTATGTTTGTTTATACATTTATACTTGATAACAGTTTCCAAGAAAACTGTGTATTAACTAGCCAATAAATCAGTATTTAACAACAACAACAACAACAACACCAGCTTTACTTAATTTACAACATAATCTATTCCTACAAAAAAAAGGTAACATGCATTTACTCAGAATAACTAAAAAGCTAATTGAGCTGAGTAAAACTAAGAAATGCTTAATTATAGGACATAGGTTGGCACTAAAGAGATAGGTTGGCACTAAAGAAATAGAAAATAAAAGTTAATTACATGCATCTGCTAGTGAGCTGAAAAAGATGGTACTGTACAAGCCATAGTTAACATGATACCAATAAAATATTTTAAAATGAAATTTCTTTACAAAAAGAGACAAACCTTTGTGAAGACTGGTGTCTTGTGATGAGTTATCATTGTTGTATTTTCACAGTCCAGTGTGATTGTACTTGTATTGTTGTGAAACGATTCTTTTGGTTGCACAATGTGGTAGTAAAGTTCTTTTACTCCACCTTCAAATATGGTGCGGAAGTATCTTGGAATTAAATTCCTTCCAATTGCTGAAAGAGTGACAAGAAAAATGACAAGACATTAACGCAATAGAGTTCACAAGCAAATTAAGGGTCACCATTTCAGAACTAGGCATGCACTGCCCAAAACCAGGTCAGCATCTCTTTGGAAAATTCAAATCTGGACTTCTGAATCATAAAATGGATTTCACCAAAATCAAACATGGATGTTGAATATCTAAAGAATCCACAATCATTTTCTGAAAGTTGGCCACAGTTTGGATACTATGGGCTGGTTTACACTAAGGATGCAAGCACCAACAATTTAGCTATATAGACGAGTAAAATTACATGGCATTAGACAGAGCATAATCCATAGGGATCACTCTTAGGACAGAAAGGAACAAAGGCAATAGTTTTTGAGTGGACATAGATGTTGTTAACCACTGACAGACTAAATGACTTGTCAAAAACTGTTTCTTTCAGACATCCATTCAACTGGCTTTCCTTGAAACTGTGGACTAGAGTGTTTTTCACCAAACTTTGTTCACTAATGTACTTAGAAATTGCACAAAAGTAAATCATTTGAACCAGTGTTAAATGTCAAGGTTAGGACAATTTAATGATAAGGATACTTTCCATATGGGCCGTGAAATACATACAGTATCGTTTTGGCCCATCTTCCAAGCAAAAGCTTAATGTCAGGGTGGCATCATCGTCAAAAAACTCTGCTGCGAATGTATCCCACCATACATTGTCCGCATCCTGTAAAAAAAATATACTGGGATGTCCAAAAGCATTTGCGCGACACATAACTTAAAGGAGGAGTATGTGAATTCGCAGCAAGAAATGGGACGATGTTTATTAACAAAAGGGACGGTTCATAATCTACAAGGATAACCAGGTTGGGGGAAAAACCGAACAGGCTTTTAAAAAAAAAAATCTCTATCTGTGGTGATGGATTTTGTGTTTTTTCCCTGAACAAAGTGACCAGGCTTGAAAAGAATGTTGACTTAATTTAAAACTGTGCCAGAAATGCGAAGTGTTTGGTGAGAACAACATGTGGAACCTGTAGTTGTATTGAAATTCACCCACTAATTTGCAATACATTAATATAATATAAATATGGCTTTTTTTTTCATAATAGAATGAAAAATCACACTGCAAATGATCATCATGGTAATTAACAAGTCACAGAGCAACATTGACATTTGTGGAAATGGCACAAATATATATATTCTTTGTCAGCTGCTATTTTAATTAGAAGAAGGATTTTAAAAACTTTCAAAGTGGACTCTGCCACAGTATACACAACACGAGATGTGCTGAGGACCTCATGTTACAAAAAAAAACTATCACATGCTTATCTAGAGCACCCCATTTTCCTTCAAAACCCGGGAAACAAATGATGAGGCATTGCAAATTCATCATAGTAAATTCAACGAATATGATCGCCTTTGTTGCACTTCTTCGACGCCAATAGGACTTGATTTCAGGAGACATTTCACTATGAATAATTATTGAAGTAATTTTCTGTCACGCACCGTGGTGCAGAATGACTGCAAGCCAAGTGGTTTATTTCAAGTCACACAATAATTGGCTCAACAAAATTAATACCTTCTTATCTGCCTTGGAAAAAACTCTAATTAGAATGTGAACAAAAACAAATTTTCTTGCCAATATGACAAGCTGTGGTATTAACTCTGTTCGTTAAAACAATTAAGCTGTCCATGTAGTCTTTGATGTCTTAATTGCACCTTGTGTTAGAATATTCACTGATCGAACAATCAAGTTAATTCGACTTTCTATCATTCAGAAATTTATCTTCTCAGCAGAAGCAGAAACATATCCCTTGAAAGTTTTAACTACCGTATTTACCCGTGTATAATACGCACTTTTTTTCCGCTAAAACAGCTCCGAAAATTGAGATGCGTATTATACACAGAATCCATTGTTTTAGACACGCTTCCTTCATTAGCATAAAAACAAAGACGCATTGGTTTTTGATTGAAAAGTAAAAGGCTTGACCAAGATCCACTAATAAATTAACCTTTCTGTTTAAATGAACAACTGAACAAAATAGCCTTCACTTTTGAGCTATAAACTGAAACATCAAAATGGCCACGAAACTCCCCGGAGTTTTACAATGCCAGTCTGATAAATAACGCTCGTTAATTTCGTTAAAGATCATCCGATTTCACACTGTTATATTATAAAACTTTGCAAAGAATACAAATACCCACAACATGTTACTGGAAATATGGACAAAACGCCACTGATCTCAGATACGCCGCCGAACCGAATGATCAACATTACACTGCAGAGAAGAAAATTAATGTCACGCAACTGTTTTGTTGGCGCGTGCTGGTGATGGATCAAAATTAAGACCAATGGTGATTTTAGAGAGGAAAACGGTGCCTAAAGTTGAAACAAGCACAGGGTTATCAGCGACGCCCAAGAGAAAGGCTGACTGGATGCCGAAGGAATGAAGAGTTTGGCGTGCTCCACATGTTGGGACTGGGGAGACGAAGAAGCCTGCTTGTTTATGCTTTTGAAGCTCGTGGGACTGAAAGCATGAAAGCAGCATTTACAGAGAAAACACCAATTTAGCAGTAATTCTTGGCAGATTGACCTCAGTTCTGCCTGAAGAGATGATTTACTCGTATTTTGTCAAATATGGAGTAGTAAAAAAACCTTGATAACACACAAGACGATCTTGTAGACGGACAACAAGATGAACTTGTCGATGACGAATCTTGTGTGAGAGAAGTGCTGTTCGATTGTGACTACGAGTTAAAGTTTGTATAAAGGTTTCAGTTTTTAAACACTTTACATAGGCTTACTTACTTTACTGTTGTATGTAGCGGAACAAATTTTCTTATCCAGGAAATGGATTTTTTCACACTAATTTTGCATGAACAATTTCTCTGCTTTTTGCTCTAACTTTTTTTTTTCAAAATGCAGTCCAAAATTGGTGTGCGCATTATACACGCGCACCGTATTATACACGGGTAAATACGGTATTTCACACATTATAAATTTTGAGTAGTTAATCTATCTTGACAGTATATATATTCGGCAAAAAGACCTTTCTTCGTTAGAAAAAGGAGAGAAATATATAATGAAATAGTTTTACTGTGGCATCATCAAATTCTAAAATCAAAACCATGAAGTCTTCCGGATTTTTATCTTCACCAGGTTCATCCGTAACGTTTTTGGATTTGAAAATACAGCATTTTGAAATTCCGAATTGTTAGTTGCATGACACCAGATACTGAAACCTGTTTTCGTAGGAAAAAATGTCTCTTGAACATTATCATTCTTTGCAGTTTGAATGTTTCAAGTATATTAGGAGATGCGTTTATGTGCATGTGTGTTCAGGGCTTGAAATTAGCGAAAAAATACAGTCGCAACTTTGCGACAAGATTTTGCAAAATTTAGTCGCAAAATCGTCCCACTGCATTGTGTTGTCAGCGGTGTAGCAAAACAAAATATCAGCCCACAAACTTGTGTTGAAAAAAACCACTGAAAATGGCGAATCATATCAAAGGAATGGAGTTGTGCACGTAACATCGCAGCAAAATTACACTACAATAATGCTATCTTCAGATTGAAAGAAAACTCAAGGCGAAAAACAAAATAATTTTGCCATTTCTTCATTTAGTTTAGTAAAAAGAGCAGCAAAGTGGCAACTGCTAACCCTTTTGTTTTGAAAGTGTGAAGATGAAAACAAGTCGCAAATTTGCACTTCTCCAGATATTTTAGTCGCAGAGGGAACTGTATTAGTTGCAATTTCAAGCTCTGATACTGTCTCACGAGTGAAGAAACATGAAGTCCAGACGTTTTTGCTGTCTGGCCCCCATATTGGTGCCCCATTCAAAACTCTCTAAAGTTGCTTTGACAAGTAACTCAGTAACTGTGTACCGCACAGTCCTGAAAATTGGAGAGGTAGTTTATGAATTGTCTCCAACAACATACCAAGTTCTTGGCTTTTCTTAATGAACGGTTTCGTATTTATTTTCCCATTGCATGACAGTAAAATGATGTACTGATCAGAACAATGACTTGCAAAACTGTGTAGTTTTAACACCGCTACCTCAAATTGTAAATAAGAATTTCATGATTTTTACAAGTTTAATACCATAACTTCAAATTGAATGGGCTTGGGAAAACTTGACCAAAAGTACTGAACGGGCTAGGAAAAAAAATTGTGCCTTTTGGGCAGGCTTAAGAAAATAGATCGAGGAAGGCTATTCTTTTTTCTCCAACTCGGTTAAAGATCATCTTAATAAACAATGAACCGTCCCTAAACTCATCGTAAAAAAAAAGAACGTACGTAACTTACTTAGCTTGGGAACTTGCGAGCAATGGTAAAAGTCAGAGCTTTTTGGAAGCGATCATGTGTCCTCGTGCTAATTCCGAATGAAAATTTGTAACAATCTGTTCAAAATCAGCAGAGCTCATTCGTATTCTAGAATTGCTACACTCACTAAAGGCGAAGGCTATATGGCTTTGCCTCCATATATGGAGTCAGAAGCCACAAAAATGGACCAGAAGTAAAAAATTACAATTATTTGAAATATGAAAACATAGGGATGAAAGAGGCAACAAACAAACTCTACCACTGAAAGTATTCTGGGAATTCTTGTAAACATATTGTTTTTGTTCAACTAGAGACATGAAGAGAATTAAATGCCTTTCTGTGAAGTCCATACAATTAATGAAATAAAACTAAAATATATTGATGTATAAGAAGGTAATCTCATCAAGCCTAACACTTGGTCAGATTAGCTCATCCATTTTTGAGAACAAAACACCAACTCTTTAAACAGTCATAAAAAAATAAAATAAATTTCTATGCAACCCAACAGCTTTTCCAAAAGAAACTGTAAAGCAAAAAAGGACATCTTTCGTCTTCAATGGTCCAACCTAAGAATTACATGTAATGCCTTCAAGATGTAAAATGCAATGTTCCTGGCTAGTTCAAAACAGTTATCAAGGAACTGTAAGATAAACAGGAAAAGAACCCTCACATTTCGTTTCACATATCAGTTACATTTCTAGGTAATTATGTGACAGGAAAACAATATTCAAGCTTCTTTTGAACTTCATCCTCTACGTTTCCATTGATAATAATTGAATTTTTATTCTTTCTTGGTTTACGAGCTTCAATAGTGCATGCTTTTCAAATGCCAGACTTCACTGGGACAGCAAATGCAAGACCCTAAACCATGCTGATATCTTAAAACAATTTGCACAGAAAGTTAAACATTATTGTTACCTTGCTCACTGATAATTCTTATGTGTTATGCCCAGATGTGAAAGAAAGCGATTTGTCTGTTGTGATAAATGGATCTGAACACTGAATCAAAGAAATTTGGGACAACAATGGGCTTGGAAGCTTTGAAAAATTTTCATCCTCACAAGGAACAAGCTTTTAAAAAATTCAGCCTCACAAAGAACTGTTCAGGAGAGATGCTGTATTCTTGAATTTTGTTTGGAGTGTCGAAAGTATTTTTGCTTACTAAATTCGTCGTACTTCTTGGAATGTAACCAATATTAATCTTGCTTTTGTTTTTTTTTTTATATATCTTGGCCCTATCGTTAGTACATACAAACCTCGATACGATGCTGAAGTCGTCGGTTCAACTCGTAGATCCTAACATCGGGGTGTGTGTAATACGGTGTATGACGCCTAAAACCAACAAATATTGGTGAGAAAACGTTCTCTTGCATCGACATCGTTTCCACTGAACTATTAAAATCCATGAAAATCACAAAGTGAGTGATTTATAGGAATCTGTAAAACACAACTGGCTGTCGAAATCTACAGGATGGCGCGAGTCTGCATGCATCGATGGTAAATTCTGGAAAATGAGACGGAAGCTTGAAAAGCTAATTTTTTAAGACTGGGTTTACCCTAGCGGTACCAAAACTACAAAATTTTACAAGGCGTTCATATTTGGCAATTGTTATTACCCCGTTGAGTAGCTTGGGCTTGGAAGTGGGACACTCGGCATTCTCCAATTCCAAGAATCGGCCGTTTTCGAAGCGTTCGAAGCCTCAGCGAAGCTTCGATCTATGAACCAGTCGAGCGGCTTGTCTTCAGAATTGTAGTGTCCAGAAGGAAGAAGAGGTCTCGGTTAAAGCTGAATAAGATGCGAACAAAGAAGCAAGGGTCATTACAATAACAAAGGGCCAGTGGGCCTGATCGGATTGCACAAAAGTACGCTTCACTTCGTATGATCGGTTTTCTGTATCGTCTCGTTTACAACGTTCAACTTTTGAATAAACCAGCAAAGTCGCTGTTCTCTAAATGACATTCTATGGTTGATCCACTGTCAAGAACTAGGTATCTAACAAAACGAGGGCGATTCTCTGACCTAACTTTTCTCTTAGCGTCGCCTTTAATTATAGTTTCTGCTCCAAGTACAAACGTAACGCAATTGCGTTTAGGCTGATCGATCTCGGTCTTTCAATTTCCGGATGTATACCGCAGATAATTTAACAGGATATATAATCACCTAACACATGAAATAATTTGTAACTTTGGACGTCCACTAAATCCATAAGGCGGACTGGTTTGGTGAATGAGCGCTGCAAGTTGACAAATGTGTGATTTGAAAGCCATCACACTATCAACAAGTAGGCGATAGATTTCGAGCTTTGAAATGTCATTATAAGCTTACCCTCTTCAGGTTAAATTGGCCGCTGTCCTTGGCCCTCTACTAGAGACCTCTCATGACTTATAATCTCCAAGGAACCTCCATTTGTTTATAATGTAATTTCTCTGCCCCCATTTGAGCAGGACAAAACAAAATGTCTGCTCTTCGCGAGAATCGCTGCAGCGCGTTCAGAACAGCACCAATGTTTGCTGACCTGTGATTGGTTAGTTGCCAGCCAATGGCATGCGAATGAGGACCTTTGCCGCGAAACAAAGTCAAAACGACAGCAAAACTTGATAAACAGGTGTGCTTCAAGGCGACCAATGACTAAAATAGATGAGAATACTAAGACACCAGAAATATAGCTAGCCTATGAAAAATGATTTAATAGAACGGTAGCTAATCTTAATCTTTTCCATTTTTCACTGTTTCCATCCGGTTTATGTTTTTTCCGGCGGGGTCTAAACCCAGCTGTTCATTATCACCCATTGCACCCATTGTTTCCTTGAAGACCCGTTAAGTATAAAGCCAGCGAACGTATTTCCGCTCAAGGTGGCTTCGAGAGGTTGCATCATAGACACAAGGTATAAACCCTTCCAAACTCGATGTAAGCTTAACGAAAAAGTCATGTCACACAATCAATAACAAGGCTGGCATTGACCTCAAATGTGCGTTGTGGTTGTTGCGGTTTTTAATCTAAAATAAACATTTCGAAAACTGACGGAGCAGCCCCGAAACTTTAATGCGTGTCGGGTTTTATCTGTTTTGCAATTGCCTCATATCTTTTAAATAGGATCAAACGAACAAAAAGGAGAGGCGGCCCTTTGTGGCTGACAACTTTGTTAACTGAATTTTTATGAGTAACTCCAATAGCGCTATCTTTCCCCTTTAATTTAGCTGCTTCGTAGACAAACATAAGATTGTTTAAAAGATTAAATGATATACTAAATATACTATATTAAATGGATCATATATGAACTGCGGAGATGAAATCAAATGAAGCTATGATCATCGCAGTTATGAACGCAAATTTCCGGACTTCAACGGGGTTTGAACCCGTGACCTCGCGACACCGGTGCGACGCCCTAACCAACTGAGCTATGAAGCCACTGACGTTGGGAGCTTGCCATTTGTGGGTTCTAATGTTCCCGTGAGGAATGAATCAACGATTAAATGATATACGAAATAGATCATATATGAACTGCGGATCATATATAACTGCAGATCGCGGATCATATATAACCGCGAGGATCATAGCTTCATTTTATTTCATCTCCGCAGTTCATATATGATCCATTTCGTATATCACTTAATCGTTGATTCATTCCTCGCGGGAAAATTAGAACCCACAAATGACCAGCTCCCAACGTCAGTGGCTTCATAGCTCAGTTGGTTAGAGCGTCGCACCGGTATCGCGAGGTCACGGGTTCAAACCCCGTTGAAGTCCTGAATTTTTCAGGCTTCTCTACGCAATTGCAAAAATTGCGTTCATAACTGCAAGGATCATAGCTTCATTTGATAAGCTTGTTTGTTGGTAAGAGTACCGTAAGCTAGACATGGAGGGAGGCGTGTCTCAGGGGCTGTTTCATTCGGGCCATTTGGTGTATACTAGTCACTGATTCGTTCTCGTTGTGATTGAACGACCAGCAAACGGCGTATCGTAAGTTTGCTGCAAGCAAAAAGCCTAGCTTTCTTGGGTTGAATAATTCACAATTAACGCGGCAGCTGCTGAACCGTTTGAAATTGGACAATCCAAATTAAACAAAACTTACTTTGGCCTTCAACAGAGTGTCTTAACTTCTTCTCCTCGATCATCAGCAAGACATAGTCATCAAACAGGGGCACCCAACGATAAACTTCGGTAAAATATGTGTTCGGGAGAGTCAAACTCTTCTAAGAATTCGCTTCTACGTTACCAGCTAGACAGCTACAGATTTCTTTACTAAAACATTACCTAAAAGATTCGGAACCAAGGAAAAGTAGCCCTTACGTTTTCGAAAGGGATATTTTTGCATTTTTGGCACTCAAAATGGTCACCTGGCAGTTTCAGATGAGAAAATGGTCCGGTAGGAAGTTCTAAGAAGGTAACGTTTAGCTAGCAATTACTGAAATGAAAATATCATTCCCTAAAATTTTCGGACACTTGAATTTTCAGCTAAGATATCCGAACAGATCAAATTATTCTAGGTGATAAAAAACATCTCTTTAGACAGTCTTTATACATACAAGGAGCCTAGAAATGTCTCTCAAAGGCTTTTGGCTTAATTTGCTTCCTACAGAAGTATTTACAGTGATCATTCAACCGACAAGAGAAAAGAGAAAAAGATCACACGTTAAGGAATTCTGCTTTTGTTTTAATACCCACCTTAATACGCGGAGATTTGAAATATTCCAGTAGGCCCATTTTCTGGTCCAAAATGACAAAGGAAGAACGTAATTTGAATGGTCCGAATTCTTTTCAAAGACTTATAATCAAAGACGAAGCCCTCTTTTAAAAGATTTACTGAGAGGGACTCGGATATCAAATATTACGAAAAGAAAGAAACCTCGTTGACCTAGTATAGGAGAAAATAACCGTGACCATTTTTTTTCATAATAAGCTTGGTTTCAACGAAAAATCCAGCCAAGTTATCTCGTACTCGCGCTGGTATAGTATATGTTTGTTCTGTCAATATTTTTACCACACCCAGTTGGGATTTCCTTTTATCTTATATATAACAGCCAATCTTGGAGATGCGAGCTTACTTCCTCCAAGTCATGTCGTGACGATTCAGTGACGATTCTAGTTTGTGTAAACAGTAATGAGAGTAGCTGGAGAAGCTCTATGTAGTTTTTGCTTCAATGATTTTACAAATTCATCGACTGCAAGATACGTGATTATGTGATTAGACTTTTCGCACAATTTTTTTTCCTAACCTGCAACAGTACTTTCGTTTCTATTGCGTGACAAGTTGGTGTGAGGAGCGTTCAAGTGGAAGTAAGAGCAACTTGCTGCGCAACGAGTTTGAACTGAGCCACTGCGCACCGGTGGCTCGGTTGAGCACCGGGCTGCCATGCGGGAGGTCGTGAGTTCGATTCCGACCGGACCAACACTCAGGGTCTTAAAATAACTGAGGACAAAGCGCTGCCTTTGTAATTACACCCGCAAATGGTTAGACCTTCAAGTCTTTTCGAATAAGGACTATAAACCGTAGGCCCCGTCTCACAAATATCTTCCATGTTCATAAGTTCCCTGTGGGACGTTAAAGAACCCACACTCCATTCCAGAAGTAGGGGATGAAGTTCCCGGTGTTGTGGCTGTCCTCTGTGAGTGTGTTCTTTCCAGCACAAGTGGTCGGCTTGGCGTAATGTCTCTAAAAGGCTTGTGGTGTATGAGGCCACCTAAGCAGAAACAACCATAAGTCAAAAGGACTTTGCCGAGTGCTGGGACATGTAGGTGTAGATGTACCTCTGCGCCTACGCTTATTACTGCATCACAGCAGACACAAGCCATCCAAGCTTTCGAGAAGCTACCCTGTTTTTTTGGTC
The DNA here is from genome assembly GCF_036669935.1 of Montipora foliosa. Lineage (NCBI taxonomy): Eukaryota > Metazoa > Cnidaria > Anthozoa > Scleractinia > Acroporidae > Montipora > Montipora foliosa. Next base: position 8,236,875 of record NC_090874.1, read on the forward strand.
TAGGCTAAAAGTACAGATTTGATTGAAGTTAGTACACGAAATATCGCGAAAAGAAATAAATCCTTCTTCCTTTAATTTTGGGCTGGAGCAAAATGCTCAGTTTTCCAAGAACGGAGCTCCTCAGTGCCAAACAGCAATTTCCTCTAGCACCACAATAATATTATGATGTACTCTATTTTGAAATACAATACTTCCTTTGGACATTATGGATCAGTTTTTGAGATACATACCTTTTACTAAGTCCAAAGGCCATGCCGTAAACAATCGCTCATATTTTTTGTCTTTTTTTCTTTCTGTGAGCTAATCACCATTTCTTGCAGTTTTGGGCTCTGAAATGAAGAGATCGTATCTCACGACATCGGATGGAACGGATAGAATGTAAGATCTCGGAGCACAACACCACAGCTAGCCAGTTTTGATGGGAATGAAAAACCGGAATACCCGGTGAAAAACCGGAGATGGGAGACAAGGTTCATGACAGATGCCGCAGCATGACCGTGCTCAGAGTGTAGAGCACCGGGTATTCCTGAACTGTCAGTCATCCAACAGGACTCAACTTTAGTGAACAATATCGGAACCAGTGTTTCAAGTTCCTTTTGGCAAACCGTACACATTCACTGAGGGTGATTCAGTTCAATTCATAGCCCTCGCGCAGGCCCGTTGGATATTAGCGACCTTCAGATTGACGTATGAGAACAACTACGAGTTCCGAGCAGCGCTGAAGACAGATTCAATCGGTAGTAAGCGCAGAATTTGAACCCCGAACCATCCGCACTAGGCCACTCCGTGCTGCATTGGCTGCAACTGGGACAATGGACCAATTTCGATATATTAAAATTCAGTCGAAAACAAAAGATATCATCTCGAGGCTCTGGGGAATAAATGTAAGGGTTTGTATGAGTTTATTCCCCAGAGCCTCGCGATGATGCCTTTTGTTTTAGACTGAATTTTAATATATCGAAATTGGTCTATTAAGATAGAATAGCACGTTTCTGTGATGTAGAATCAACATTAATCCTTTAAATATGCGTCAAAAATACCGATACCACTTTCAACGTTTGCTTTTAGTAGAACTTTAGTCGAAACGATATGATAGTGTGTTCATTGGCCTCTTTCATAATGGCGACCAAATAAAATATTCTTTTGTTTTAATGATGATAAGCCTTTCAATCACAGTCTGAAATCCCAACGATGAGTCCCATTTCCAACACATACCGTTTCTTTCACAAGAAATCACGAACGGCCAGTTTTTTGCTACGAGGATAACAGCAAAAAAAAAGCACTACTTTGTCGCTTGAAAATTCCTTCGAACTTCTCCCTCAGGCGGAGCTTCACCTATTTGATGAGCTCGAGGGCAAGTCCAGTTGCCTCGCTCATGCCCAAAAAGGACTCTGGGCAACTGTGTCATTCCAAGACCAGGAAAGTCCTCCGATTTCCAATTCATAAATTTTTTTAATGAGAGCAAAAACAGGGTCTAGTGCTTGGTGATACTGACTTTAACTATTTATTCCCTGTGTTAAAGATACATTTGTGATCTTTGAAATGGAAATAGACATTAAAAATAGTAATTTTCGTTTTAAAAATAGTAATCTATTCAACAACACTCCCATTCATGCTCAATTGAATTAAGGAATGAGGTGAAATATCAATCAGCGGTCTCCGCCTCTAACTCCCAAGAAACAGAACCTCAAACCTTATGCCAAAAACGTAAACCACACTCCTCATCCAAAAGTAGGTTACAGATATGGTATCAAGATATTGTTTCGTGGAACAGGTTCAAGAATCCTCATGGGACCTCTCATCCGGATTTTCGGAAGGGGATGCGGACGCAAAGCGCTTGTGCTCGTTCATATTTTGCCAGGGATTAATCACATCCGTATTACTCTCGGAGACAGGCCGCGCAGATGCACCATCCGGGTTAAGGACTTTGGCTAACTGGAGATAAACCGCAGTATGTCGACGCGACCAGCCAACATGGTCCATTATCTCGGAAAGCGCCGCTCCCTTGAGAGCCAATATAATATATTGCACAGCCAGAACGAAAACCATGGAGCGTTTCACCTTCGTCTGTACCCATATCCCTAAGGTACCCCTTTAGTCGGGCCTCGGCGGTGGAAGATCTCAACGGTAAATCTTGAGTGCCTCCACTTGGAGTTGTTGAGCGAAATAAATAACCACAAGTTAAGCCGATCCTCATCTGTCGAGCTACTCAAATGTACTGTTCAATACCCCGAATCGGGCAAATGGTGGTGTGAGGATTCCTCCGGATCCCAAACACATTCTCATCACCATCCCTCAAGGTCTTGCCCCTCACGTGGTTGAAGGGGAAACCAACATCATTAGAGAAACGAAGTATCCCAGACACTTTAACCTGGCCGAGATCACCAGGGCGATCCCCACTAAAAACATCGTTTTAAAACAGGCCTGGTCCCGAGCCACGATAAACCGCTGGATCGGTGTATTCAGAGCGCTGTCTAATTCCTGCTGAAGGTGGGATGATAACCGCGTCAGTTTATCAACAAAAAACGGAGTTGCCTGTTTAGATGTTAGTCGAGCCTGAAGCTGCTTCTCCTAGGTGTTAAAATAGACTTGGCAAGACCCAAAAAGTAACCTAGACGTATCAAATGGAATGCCATCACAAATATTGTTGACTGAGCCACGGCAAAATTCCGTTGATCCTCCGTAAGTAGAGCCGCATATCATGATTTCTCCTGGTCTAACTGGACTTGTAGTTGACCGTTATGTCGGTCATCTATAAACAAAAGACACGGGACTCCAAGGGGAGGAAAAAAATCGAAACCATTAGTCCCTTACTATGACAAACATAGGGAGATATTTTCCACCCAAAAGGCAGTGTATTGTATTTAAAATACTAGCCACCCCACTGGATACCGAAGGAAGTCTTGCTGTCATCATCAAACAAAATATGGTCATAGCCAGACTTGTCGTCGAAAACTAATGTGTAGGCCACACCGGGTTGGTGTTAGCGTGTGTCACCTTGCTTTTATTGTTTGTCTAAAACTGTCTGATAGCTGTCCTTCGACACGTAGCGAGGGAAGTCAGTGACTCCGTCCTGAGGTAAAGGTTTATCTTGCATCCAGAGATTCAAGAACCGTGCGTCATAACATAAACGCGGTTTCGAAGGCTCCACTGTAAGGGGTAGGACTAGATAAGGCCGTTTCACTAAACCAACCCTCCCTACCAGGGAGATAGCACCCATCTTTAAACGAGCTATTAAGGTGCTTTGAATAAAAGGTACAAACGACTTGCATGAAACATTGTTCCGGAACCCCCTTGAAGGAAATCGATCGGAGTCATAGTCCTTTCCCTCATAAATAAAGGATCCCTTAAAAGGTCGGAAAAAGAAAGGATAGAAACTTTGTCTCTGATCCAAGCAAGAATCTCTTCATGTTTCTCGGAAGGGTTCACATGCAATCTCCTCCCAGTAGAGCACGTGGTTGTGAGGTTCCCCGGTACAAAAGCTATTCACGAAAAACCAGGTTCTCTAAATCACCAATGACCTCCCCACATTCCACCTTCTTTATAAGGCTTTCTAAAGACTGCTTTGCTGTTGCCCCCTTGCTGACAAGAACAGGGTTTCCTCTAACAGCTACCCAATTCACGCGATGTCTTGTAATAGCTGTGACGATCTCAGCATCAAAGGTCTGATTACTTTCCCAGGGTCAATATGGCCTCCCCTATAACTAAGAGGAAAGCGTGGGTTAAATAAACCCCGTTCAGTCCGCAGAGAGGTAACAGTTCTGACCCAGTATGACTGGGAGGGTTGATTTAGATACCCCTTTATCGGAGCTATTACAACTCAAAGACTATCCCTTTTTGTATTTCCATCTATGTATTTATATAATTGCCATTTCTTAACCAACAGAAATTTACAAAGTGGAAAAACAAATTCTGCCACCGGTAGTTTATATCAATATATTCTCAGAAAAATATTAAACGATACAAACTCAAAGCCATCGCAACAACATTTAACAACATCCTCACAACAAATCTATTTGGAAGGCGGGGGATTCTCGGCATTTGCTTTTTGATCTGTGATCCTCTTTTGAGAGGATCGCAGATCAAAAAGCCAATTTGTTTTAAAAAACAACTGGCTCTGACATGCCCACAATTCTGACAATAAAACAGCGAGGACCAGAATTCCGAGGAAAGCACTCAGCTTTAATTTTACCGCGGAGGGGCCCATCAAATGGCTGGGCGTAGCTCGGTTCTTCCAACGAAGTTTTTTTCCACTTTCGTCACCGTGTCAAAAACCCTCTCATGATCCTTGTCTCCAAGAAGGCGATGGAGCAAGCTCCGAAAGTACTCATTCGGCAGCTCCAGTTTAGACCTGGCAGTTTGGTAAACCAAGAGATAGTAGGCTTCCCACTCATGTTTCCTGTCGTGAGACACATTCTGCAAAGCCTCTAATATCTCCAGTGCCTCATAATGTTTGGATTTTTACGGACCCGGTTTTGGATTTCAACGGACCCTTGTGTGAAAAGATTCCAGGGACTCTTTAAGCACTGCAAGCTCCCTCTTTATCCGCTAAAATTATAGAATAGGACTACCACGATGCTACCATAATTACATGTATAGCACTAAACACATGTATCAGATGAAGTTAGCCTGTTCCAGGCTCTCAGATAGTCGAGAAAACGAAAAGAACTGCGTGTGAAAAGCGATTGGGGGCTGGGGTCCGAAGCCCCCACTCGCTTTTCACACGCAGTTCTTTTCACATTTCACGAAAACATTAATTCAACCAACCCTCAGAGCTCATAAGAAAAACTCTAAAAGTCACGAAAACGGGTGAAAAAACTTCACCCAGCACTTTCAAAGGAGCACTCAAAATTCACTGTAGTCATCCTTCGAACCAACGCGCCAAAGGATTCATCCCACAGGTCAACACTGGTGAAAAAACTTCACCCTCCGCTCTCAAAGGAGCACTCAAAATTCACTGTAGTCATCCTTCGAACCAACCCGCTGAAGGATTCATCCCACAGATGAACACCGGTGAAAAAACTTCAACTCCCCGCTCTCAAAGGAGCACTTAAAATTTACTATAGTAAATAGGGCATTGACCATAATCGCTCTTCGAACAGACCTTCCAAAGGATTCATGCGCCGATAAAGCACTGAAAATTAAACGTCTACCAGCAAAATCGGTAGGCGAAAGACTGAAAGTATTTACCTCTAAGTCACCTTCTGGTTCAGGTGGAGGAGGTTGTTGATTCAACGGGGCAGCGACTTGATTTTCTGCAGCCGGACGAGCCACCGCAGGGACTTCCGCTCCCGGAACTGAATCCTGTGGAAACTGTACTTGTCCGTCGGCCATGATTCACGTGGGTCGAAAATGAAATAAAAGTTCTTCCGGACCAGTGTTCCGCTGGAAACTGAGCAAGAAGGGAGCGCACCTCAACCAAAGCGTATTCATAGCTATCCTGTAGTGTCATGCACGTGTTTTATGCACGCCTAGCCAATAACATGCTGGTATTCCGTGTTATTTAACTTTCGTGTATCATTAGGAGTGTTGTGAAAAGTATATTTTACCAGATTTTTTTGTTTCTTCTCTGTCTGGCATTTTTTTGGTGCGTGCAATAGAGATGTTCACGCTCTTGAGTGCATAATGGGTAATCAGGACAAGATGAAGAGAAATTCAAAAGTCATCAAAGGTTTGTGTGGAAGTTCAAAACGATGAAAGTATAATTCATAATATCAGAAACCCATAAGGGTTGAAACGTGTAACGCGCGTTCACAGCTTCCGAATATTCAGTGCGAACTGATTGGTTGAATGTTTCATTGCTAAGTACCATATTTGGAAACCCCTCGCTCTTGTTGTTCCAAATATGGTACTTAGCAAATAGACCTTTTCGGCTTGTACATTTTGTTTTCCCAATACAGATCATGTGATAATACTCAGGAGGTTTGGTCTTTTGTTTTGTTCATTAAAATGAGGGCATGCATTGTAGAAATTATTTTATTAAACAAAGTTTCTGCCATACATTTCCTGTAATTCCAAAGGTACAAAATTACAGGGAATGTGTGGAGACAAAAAAGCAATATTTAGGAATTACTAAGAATAGATACCAAGTCCAGTTCATCTCAGTTGTGAATTTGGACTTTTTTTTTGTTTGGTTTATGAAGACGAAAGTCTATAAAGTACAATCATGTACAGTTTTTTTTTTGCTTGAATTTCCATACAAACCTTTGAATTTCCCTCCATGTTGCCCCGATTACCCATGATCCACTCAAGACCGTGAACTAGTCTATAAGGAGAAACTTGCAGCGCTAACTAAGAGAATACTTAGATTTATATTTGCAGATTGCCTGTCCTGTTACGATGGTCTTCTCACTTATATTAATGAGTCAAACTATACATTGCTATGAAATAAGCACATTCTAAAATTTCCTCATATTACTGTATGAAAGTCCCTTTTTTAATGATTTTCCTGCTTATATGAAAAATACGTTTTCTCTCCAGTCTTCTACTCATGATCGTCGCGGAAATTACATTCTGTCCCTCAATAATTTTAGAACTTACAGTGCAACACCCCTTACCGTGACCACCCAACAAACTTTCACATTTGACAACTATGTGTAAATACATCAGCTCAACAAACCATGCAACGGTGTTCAATTTACAACTGTACGAAATTTACAAGGAGGCGTGATTGTCCATCAAATTCGCACACTCTTATTGGCGGATAATTTGTAA
>NC_090874.1:8248588-8256088 GCF_036669935.1 Montipora foliosa
TGATAGTCCAAAAGTGTGCTGACCTCCACAACACAAACGGACGATAAGGGTCCCAGCCGCTCTACAAATTTTCAAATGATTAACTATCCTAACGATGAGATAAGTGGGAGGGCATAACCAATTATTTGCAACTGCCCAGTCTTGGCTGAAAGCATTCACCCCACTCGTGCCCGGCTGAAAAAACTTTGAATTATATAAAGCTAGCTTCTTATTATAGTGGCACGCAAAACGATCAATTGTATGGGGTCCCCATGATTCGTCCAAAAAAGCAAAAATATCGTCGTTAATTGTGTAGTCATCTTAATCTATTATCTTACCAATCTCATCTGCTGCATTATTAAAATCTCTTGGGTTCCAATTCACGTCAATAGTGATCCCATTTAACATACATTTCTGGAAAATTTCTAGCGAAATAGAATTAAGCTCTGGAACCTTTGAACCTTTGTTAACAATAGACACTACATTCTGATTATCTGTAAACCAGGATACTGTTCGGGATCTCAATTCCTCGATAAAAGCATCCAGTGACAAAGAAACTGCTTTGAGTTCTCTGAAAGTAGAACTTCTACTGCTTTCTAGTTCAGACCAATTCTGCTGAAAAACCTTTCCCTCAATGGCGATTACACTGCCGCAGCCTACGCTGGAAGCATCAGAATAAACTACCCTCGTTGGTCTCACTTTAACAGGCCAGATAGGAATACCATTACATTTACAAAGATTCTCTCGCCAGAATGCCAATTCAATTACAACCTCTTTGCTCAATTTCACGAAGTCAAACCACGTCGAAGCAGAATTAATTAATGAGTATAAATTTCTAGACATCAATCTCGTTACATTTCCAATACAGTTGGACAGTGAAATAATTTTCCCCGCTACAGTAGCGACTCTCTTAACATGAACAGCAACATGTGAATCGCGCAAAAGGTCATCAAGATCGTTCGCCAGGCTTTCTATCCTCTTATCGGTAGCCGCAATGGAAGAATTTGCTGTATTAATAACGGTTCCTAGCCAAACAATGCTCTGACAGGGTTCCCAAACACATTTTTCCTCGTTAGGTAACAGCCCGAACTTAAGTAAATCAGCATGGATTTGTAAACTACAGATTTTTGCCAAATTGAAAGGTTGCGCTGCGCCTAAACCATCATCCAAAAGCAAAATAATAGACTTTCCTTCTCCTCTCCACTTCTTGACTAGAGGCTTTAAAAGTTTCGTAAATATGTAAGGCGCTGAAGAAAGGCTGAAAGGCGGATATGTCCAGGTTTGACCCCAATTAGATGCACGCGGATTCCAATAAGCGTCACGAAGTGTCCCCTTGCTCTTCTAGCCAACTTCAACATCACTTGTGTCTCAGAATACAGACATTTTATGTCACAAAGTGTGCCCCAAATGCTGCTCTTTAAGTGAAGATTAACTGCTGCATTTGCCCAAAGCTAAAAATAACGCTAACCTTTACCCTTACCTTATTGTTGAAAATAGGTAGCAAATGCTTAGAATTAAAGGGACACTTTGTGTTGGATGTCAAAATTGGGCTTGCATCTAATTAGGGTCAAACCTGGACATAAGTGCGAAAGGCAAGACTGAAAACATGAAATATCTAACAGAACCATCTGCAAATGACTAGGAAAAAGCGAGAAACTTCCTATGCTCAGGAAAAATATCTATGTGGTGATAGCCCGATTTCAAATCAAAGGAAAACATAAAATCTCCTGGCCTAAGAACCTCTTTCGCAACGGAAAGGTCTTCACGGAGTGTTTGGAGTTCGGTCGTTTCGATACAAATTGATGTCGTTTCGAGACTTCATCAAGGTTAATTCGATACACGTAGAAAGTCAATTTGATTCAACTCAATATTTATGTTCTCAACCGTTAATTAGTGGTCTAACCGGCGCAAAAACTCTTATCCCGGTAAGCTAATGAAGATGCTTCCAAGCGACCACAGTTATGTAAACACTTTCAACGATGTCTTCTTTTGATGGACGGACAATTTGTGAGTCTAAGCACCCATTTCAAATGCATTTCAGTTATTGCGATGGAAACCATTACAATCATAAACTTTAACTACTGGTTTTTAAAATATTAACTGATTGATAATACTTCGTACACACGAAAACTGAACAGCCAATTCAAATACTAGTATTATAAACTTAACTTGTAGTAGCTTCACTAACAGATAAAATGGCAGCTGAGACTTGCCGGATGCTTGTCTATTCAGTCTTAGATGCCAGCCTTCCACATCGTTGTTTGTGTGGATTGACTTCATGTATTCTACGTGTATCGAATCAACTTTGATGATGTCTCGAAACGACTTCAATTTGTATCGAATCAACTTGTATCGAAACGACTTTGTATCGAAACGACCGTAAGCGGTAACCAGAGAATTTGGTCCACAGAGGTCCGCTCGTGGTGCTTGCTTCGCCTGCGGGAAAAATGGTCACTGGAGAGCGAGTTGTCCGCTTAATCAGCAAGCTAACATTGGAGGAGGACAGACGAAGCAATGACTAACCGCTGACTTTGATCAAGGTGTAGTCTATTCGGACCAGTCTATTCTTTTATCGAGGCGTTTCTGTAGACTTGTTATTCTTGCTTTCTGATATAAATCGTTATTTTTGCAGAAATTCAATGCTTTGATTTTCCCGCAGGTGAAGCAAGCACCAGGAGCGGACCTCTGTGGACCAAATTCTCTGGTTACCTGGCCAAAAGTCGCTCCTCTGCTCACAATCGTGGGAATTGGCGAGGACTGAACTGAAGCTGACGTAGAAGATTGAGCTTGAGAAACCGTGCTCGTGTTTCGGGAAACATTACGTTGAAAGGAAAGGTCGTTCTCTTGGAATTCTTGGCTGCACTCGACTCAGCCCGATAGATTTTCTTCTCATCGCCCGAATCCTCCGCTAATTCGTGCTGCAAATACTCTTGCACAGTTTTCCAGCCGCACTGAGATTTGGCGGCAAGCAAAATAAGCTTCTGTCTCTCCTTAACTAGAGAAATACCTTGGTCTACTGCGGACTTCGCTGCCTCAAGATTGCCACCCTCCAGATTGTATTTCGCGTCTTCCATTGAGTCCAGCACCTTCGCGGTCGCTTTATACTGCTCCTCGTTACTCTTCTTCTTAAAAACCGGACGAGTGTCGGCTGCCTTAATCTTTTTTAAAATCTCCCTTATAATCGAAGCCGAGTCTTCGGCGGGTCTTTTCAAGGAGGAAACTACCCATAATTCCTCTCACGCGGACCCAGGCCTCTGGTCCGTGCCGGCAAAATAGCTATTTACTCGGGCCCCGTAGGGGCTCGAGTTATAAAAGACGTTAGATTTCAGTTTTTTTTTTTTCCTGTGCAGCAAAATGCACAATAGAAAAACGTGGCCGTGTTTGATTGGGCAATGCACAATAGAAAGCACGTGGCGGTGTTTTGATTGGGTAATGCACAATAGAAGCCACGTGGCGCTGTTTACTTTCGTTATTTAAAGCAAACACGTAATCCAAGATCATGAAGGGCTCTGTGATGCGTTGTTTGGATTACTGAAGATCGACATTGCGTTGGCTTAATCGATTTCTTCTTGGGGCGCTCAAAGCACGTACAAAGAAAGGCATACGCTTTTCGCGGTAGACCCACACTAAAAGATGTCAAGCGTCAGCTTCGAAACGGGTCGTTCCGCGAACTGAATGCAACAAGAATATACTCGAATGTAACTGAAATGGACGCAACTATTGAAAGTGATACAAGTCAAAACACTAATTCTTTAATAAGCAGCGGGTACCTTATTGAGAACTACTCTAAAGATGACAGCGACAAAGAAAATAACTCCACAAACAAATGGACGCTATATTGGAATCTTCTGAAGACAAAGTAAAAACATTTGCACAGCGAACAAATGGCCTCACGCGTGTACCATTTTCACCGCGAACAAATAGCCTCCCGCTCAGTGTACCATTGACTACGGAGATAAGTTTTTTGTCTATTACGTTTTTTCTTTTTCATTGTTAAACAGTTTGTTTCTTGTAATGGTCTAGCTTATATCCTTTGTTCAAATAGCCATATTAGCGATCGTGTTCACTGCCATCTTCTGTGTATAGTTCTGTTCTAGTTTCGCAAGATTTGATGTCATCAGTGGAAAATGTGATCAGCTCTTTAGAAAATAACTTTGATGTAGTTTGAAAGGCTGTACAGTTATTTGATTCTCAATGATAATAAAGACTTCATTCCGAAGGAGAAATACAGGTCTCGATAAGCAAAAGTTGTTTACTTTTGTTTTGATTTGCGTGAGCATCGACATAGACGTGCCCGAGAAACAAGCAGAATTACAGAGAAAAGGCTGAGACGTCTATTTTATAACAGCAGAAAAAGGAGGAAACTTGCAGGAACGTATTTGGGTAACAACGTACCGAGGTCATCCACATTTCATCGTATTACTAGCAAGGGAGATCACTTCCTCGTAAACACAACAAAAATATATACCTCAGGTATGCGTTTAAATCTAAGCACGTGGTACAGTGTATGTACCACTTTTCCAAAAAGCGTGGATGAACAGGTAAATGCAAAATGAAACTTAAATTTATGCAGAAATCAGGAATACCCGGTATGATTTGTAAAAGAATGTTTTGTTTTCTCAGAAACGAAACGTATCTATTTTGAATTTAGGGTGAACTATTTACACAGCGAGTTAGAGTGGCCAATCGAAACAGAGTGTGTAATTGGAAATCTAAACATCTACAAGATACAAAAACAAACTTGTGAACACGTAAACCTAAAATATTCCAAATCATAATGCTGACAAACACGAAGGCGAAAGAAATGGATTATGCATAGGACGTTTTGAATATCAGAATGATTTTGGGTTAGATGAAAACGATATATTGTTAAGAATTCCCAAGTTATCCCTTTTCGTGTTAATTAGTAATGCAAACAAGTCTTAGTAATAAATTGGATTAACGAGGAACCAGTGATCGTAAAACTAGTAATTGCCATGGTTCGTATGTAACACGTAATCATGAGACGATTCACGGGAAACGGAATTTGAAATGTTATGCAGGGGTAACTATTTGAAGGTAAAATAGGTATTTGTAGACTTTATTCTTCGATGTATTGTGCACATAAACGAATATATGTTTTTCTCTTTAAATGAGATTTTACTGCCCTATCAGTAAAATACGATTAATGACACGCGACCGTATTCGCGCTCTTTGTAGTCGGCCGTTCAAGGTCATAAAATCAACGGTTTTGTTGTAAATAAAACAAGGACATAAAGACTTTGTTCCCAGATCTCAGATTATAACGTACACCTGCATTGGCCAAATCTGTTAAAGCCTCATTCATTATTGCTAAAGAGCACGTGTAATGCCTACTTGACATAGTAGAACCTGTGCAACTGGCTACTTTAATAGACAGAGTCTAGCTATAAAAGCCTCAGTCAGCCGTCCAAGGTTCACCTGGCAGTTTGTCTTCTATAGTAAACCAACTTGCTGTTTGCAATTTGTTTAAGTTTTTCCCCTCCCTCCCCTTGGGGATGGGTTGGATATATCGCTTTGCCTTCATTACAGGGGCTAGGTCACGCAATTTTAGGCAATTTTAGCATTGATCAAATGGTCATAGAATGAACTAAAACAATAAAATAACGGCTCAAAACTATAGAAGAACTCAAACAAAACACAGGAAAGCTAAGAAGGGACAAGGATGGACAAAACTGGGGAGGATTGAAGGGGGTTGCATTTGAGTAAATTTGAAAAACGTCGGCCCACCTTTTTTCAAATTTATATCAGTTTATATCAAAATGTCATTTAAACAGCTGGAAAATCATTCTCAATTGTTATGTGGCCGTGATTTTGCAAATGAAAGACTCTTGCTCTGCCAATTTGACGTTTAGAGCTCATAACTAACAATTTTAAACAAAATTACCTAAAACAGCGTGACCTAGCCCCTTTAAAATTGGGTCCTCTCCTGTATGGTGACTTCCACCAAGCTTGTTGGCTCGTTTGCCTTGGTACATCGCTTGCTAACCAATACTCTTGTCCGATCCAGCACGTGCTGTTTACTACTCAGCTCGTAGTGCTGGGGAGATAAGTGAGGTTGTTCTACGTCACGCAATCTGGAAGTGGCATAGGCTAACCAGCCGCAATGCAGTGTTCCCCTCAAAAAACGCCAATACGTCTGTTGTCTCGTTCTATTGCGCCTTGCGTTGTGCGTTTAAAAGCTAATTATGCCTGTTGATACCAAGGAACACCGTTCAGAGAGTTTGATTTCACATTTCTATCTTTATTTCTTGAGAGTTTCAATACACGAAGCGAAGTAAGAATGACAGGCCAGTGACCCACACTATAGTATTCCATTCTGGAAACGAAACACTACTTTTTGTTTTTTGAAATAGTTTCTTGTTAAAAGTCTAGTCCACCGCATGGCATATTGCTGGTACCGGTAAGTTCAACCTTTGCAGGGACATAACCTAGAAAAATCCTGGTTCACATCCTATTGATCCTAGTAAAACAACTGTCAAGGTGATGTTTTAGTGTATGGCTCAAATGCTGGTAGTGAATGTGCAACTATGTTATTATGTGCTATTATATAATTATAATTATGATAGCAAATTAATTACTTCCCCGTAATTATCAGTTGTAAATGTAGGAAATGATCTATACACTGCCTTATCAAGCTTGTCGAGACAAACATATTTCATGTTAACAGAATTACCTGCAGAAGTCATAGCGTTCAACACAACTTTTCAGATTCAATACAGCCCAAGTCATACTGGTAATGTACTTGGAAGTTGCACAATAGATTTTGCTTACTGTATGTCTTTGATAGAAACTTTCCAAAATTGGGTCACAGAGAATTATAATTCTTTTATTTTTTTTCTCAGTGCGTGAGTGGGCGCAATTCAACAAATCCTGCAATCTGATTGGTTCCGGGAGCAGGTGGAATTTTCTCATCCGGCCTGCTCACGGCAGGCGGAAACCTAGCCTTAATTGCGTGAGCTTGTTTGATGACCTTAAATTTCCATTTTTTTTAAACCGACTCCGTTTACATACAGAGGTTATTTTTCATTAGACAAGAGGTTTGGAAATGGAATTTCTCTCGAAACGTTCAGTTTGTAAGTCGCTTTAATACTGCATTCACTATCAAGCGCGGTGCGAGTCAACAATTAAAACAAGTGATTTCAGAGAGGATGGGGGAGAGGAAAAAAAAAAAGTTATTTACCAGCAAAGGGTCGGTCTGTATTGCAAAAAACTGTGACATCGTTCTTGAAAAAGCAGCAATTTCAAGGCCTCGGTCACAGTTTTTCCCTATACGGACCTCCCAGCTGGCAAATAACCTTTATTTTGACAATTGGGTGCATATTACTGCGAGTATTTAAATTACAACAAATGATATATTTTAAATATTTGATTCTCTTGCTATGGATTCATTTGGCGTGGCCTCAAGGAACTTTTGCACTTCTGGAAGTGTCGAGATATAGTGCACATCTTCACGTGTCGCGCACGTGACAAAGTGACCTTTACGTGCACCACTGCACGAAA
>NC_090874.1:8263588-8278588 GCF_036669935.1 Montipora foliosa
CTTTGATAGGTACTTTCCAAAATTTGGTCACAGAGAATTATAATTCTTTTATTTTTTTTTCGCAATGCGTGAGTGAGCGGAATTCAACAAATCCTGCAATCTGATTGGTTCCGGGAGCGGGCAGAATTTTCGCAACCGGCCTGCTCACGGCAGGCAGAATCCTAGCCTTGATTGCGTGAGCTTGGGTGATGACCTTAAATTTCCATTTTTTTCTACACCGACTCCGTTTACATACAGAGGTTATTTTTCATTAGACAAGAGGTCTGGAAATAGCATTCAAATAAAAAATAGTTCTCTTTGAAACGTTTAGTTTGTAAGTCGCTTTAATACTGCACTCACTATTAAGCGCAACAATTAAAACAAGTGATTTCAGAGAGGGTGGGAGAGAGAGGAAAAAGATAAATAAGTTATTTACCAGCAAAGGGTCGGTCAAGGCCTCAGTCACAGTTTTTCCCTATACGGACCTCCCAGCTGGCAAATAACATATATGTATTTTGACAATTGGGTGCATATTACTGTGAGTATTTAAATTACAACAAATGGTATATTTTAAATATTTGATTCTCGTGCTATGGATTCATTTGGCATGGTCATCCTCAAGGAACTTGTGTACTTCTGAAAATATTTTCAAGTGTCGAGATATAGTGCACATCTTCACGTGTCGCGCACGTGGCAAAGTGACTTTTACATGTACCACAGCACGAAAGTTTGGTCATCTTGGAAAGATGTTTGCACACCTCACCTTCGTTTCTCTTTCATTTGTTTCTGCAAAAGATGTTTCGATGAGTCATTTCGTTTCACCTTAAACTGTTCAATTAGCGTTTCCTTTCTCAAACACTGAGCAAGAATACCCATCGATCAGTAAAAAACAATGTACTTAGCCACTTTGGAATAAATACACTATTTTTACCTCGTTTGCATGGTCCAGTTGTCATTGTCATGAGAATCGCAATGTAAGGCCGATGTGAGAAGGACAAAGTTCTCTCTTTTCTTTTCATTTCTTTAGTGCTAAATTAACCATACACCACTGTACTTTTTCAGGCCCGAGTATAGGCTACTTGTAGCCTCTTGTTGGCTTTAAAAGACGGGAAAAGTGGTCATAACCCAACAAAAAAGGGATTGGGCTCGTTACCGGGTTCATTGAAAACAGCGATGCAAAATAATTTGTGACGTCAACCCGGTATCGAACCCATTCCCCTTCATTGCGCGGTTATTGAACAAAGTACGACCACTTTTCCTGTCTTTCAAAGCCAACAAAAAAGTGAAATTTCATTGAAAAGGTTCTTTAAAAACCACGATGTATTTGGGATGATTTCGGAGAGTAAATAAAGTGGAAATGTGATTTGAGGTGACAGGCACTTTAAAAAACAGGAAGCCATAACTTAAACACCGCCCAAGAAAACAAGGTTAGCAAGATTTTTGTTACATCTCCAGATCATTGAATCAAGCAACCAAAAAGTTGGTGTACTGTAGAATACGGCTTGTTGAATTGGCCAATTGAACCACCCGTACTGTCTGAGAGATATGATTTAAGACTGTGAAAGACGTGCAAGTGAACCGACTGTATGGAGCACTAGACATGATTCTTTTTCGTTGTTGTACATGTGGATGAGGGTAGTATCAAACTGGAAAGTCCTTGGGTACTCCAATTGTATCGTCCAAGAACGAAAGGTAAATGAGATCACATTTGGGATGATAAAATGCACTTTATTACCGTTAAATTGCCGTTTTGAAGATCGATCATCTGCACCAGAACAAGAAACAAATTTCCAGCTTTTCTTAGAGCCAAAATTAACTTTTTGACTGACAAGATGTGTGTGGAAAAAGTGAAAATCACAAAACGTGATAGAAATTTGTTTAACCGGGTATTTAAAAACTCAATAAAACACTTTCTGCTGAAGTCATTATGGTAGCCAATCTGCGCTCTCGTTGCCATTGGCGACGATTTTATTGACGGACAATAAAATGATCAACGTAATTCTTCTGCACGAAAATCTCTAGGAATAAAGCAATGGCCAGTCAGGATGTTCCTTTCTCGACGACATTATATGTTTCACTTGTATATTTACAAGATATCTAAAATACGGCTACATCGTCTTGTCTTTCCGCATGATAGCTCATTACACCGCCCATTTGAAGAAAGGGGTTTCCTACTTAGTGTGCAGTCGGCAATCTATATATTGATATCGATTGTCGTCTCCTGACTGGTTTACATTAAAATTTAAAGATTCTAGAAAGAAAACGTAATTAAGAAACAATTTCATTACCTACAGTAGCTTTTAACCTTCTGCAAGTTTCCGAAATTGCAAAAAGAAATCTGGACGTTTGCCTAAGCAAAATGCTTGCTGCCTGGGGAGGGAATTCGCATTTGAAAGAAGCAGGAATGCTTGTCGTCTCGCTTAAGGGTGTAAATTTCGGATTTTGATTTCACTTAGGGTGTTCAGGGAATTACGCCATCATATGTAGCCGATATGTAGCCGTCAAGGTCTCGCTCAGGATTTAACGAGAAGAAATTTAAAAATGACTATTTAATGACTTTTAAATATGGTGTTATTTATTGGTCAAAAAAAGCCGGGGCCGCACCGAGATTGATCCCCTTTAGGAGTTAAATTCAAATTTTTGATGAGCATATGCATATGCAAAGTCCCCCCTCCCTGGGGTTTGCAGTCTTTAAACTTAAAATGAACACAAATTAAGAGATCAGGCAACATTTACTTCCCACCTTTTTAGCTTTTACAAGTTCTTAGAAATCACCCATTTCATTAAATTATTTTGCATCGGTCCGGTCCCTCCGTGACAAAACATCAGAAAATCAACGTGTAAAACTTTACAGTAAGAAACTTTCCATTTGTTTGATTCTAGGCCCTAGCAAGAGTCCATCACACAAAAGTGATTTCCCCAGATTGGCCTTGTCCTCAAGGGAGAATGAACCATAGACCAAATCGGCTAACTCAATGTTGTACCCAATTCAAACCCTTTCGGAATAAAATTTCAATACAATACACAAAGAATCTTAATCCCGGGAGATTTGAATTAGGGACAATATTAACTAACTTTAAGGATTAAACCACTGCAAAAACCGTGTACGATCAAAACTTGCTCTAAGTTGGATCAAAATAGATCGTGATCACACCAAAAAACTTTAAAAATAGAAAATATACTGCAAAGGTTGGTCAAGACAACGTGAATATAGGCGTTGTTACGATATTTCGGCTGGCCAACACCAGCCTTCTTCAGGTTTATTGAATGGATAAACGCTTGTTACAAGATCTTTATAAATAGAAAATATACTGCAAAGGTTGGTCAAGACAACGTGAATATAGGCGTTGTTACAATATTTCAGGTTTATATACAATAAACCCGAAGAAGGTTGGTGTTGGCCAGCCAAAATATTGTAACAACGCCTATATTCACGTTGTCTTGACCAACCTTTGCAGTATATTTTCTACAATATTAAGTTAATCGATTTGCTCTATTGCTCATTTTCCCGCAAAACTTGGTTTCAAAATTGCCACTTTCCTGACGCTGAATGGTACATTCTTACTCTTAGGTAATGGAATCTTGACCGGAGCAATTTTCACATCTTACTCATACTTTCTACGCACATCAATATGAAAAATTAGGTAATTTCCAAGCATTCATACTTTCGTAGCTTTTTTTTTAGCTTATAGTCCTTTGCCTCCCAAAAAGATTAATTTGCTTATTTAGCTTTGGTTAACCTTACAGAAACACAGCAAATACACATTCCTCGAGACTGTCACTTAATTTTAAATGGAAAGTTGGTATAACAAGCTGAAGAGTATACTTGTGACCAGCTTCATGTAAAATGAACACCCGAGAAACATACCGCAAGAGCTTAGGGTTATTTTGAAGTATTTTTAAGGGCCAAAATAACACGTTTTGCCAAGTCCCTTGTTTCTATCAAGTGATTAAGTAATCCTGGTACAGATGCTTACAAAACAAGGGACAAATGTGAGGACTTGGACAGTACCTTAATACTACTGAAATCTCATGGTACTTTAACAATAATTCACATATCTTTAGTTTGCCATGATATCTTTAGTGTGACCGCTACTGAGGAATCAATGATTGAATGTTTTCAATAACTCATATAACCAAAGAAAGGAAAATGCCATATCGACATATCAGAGTCCCAGTAGTTTTCGTACGTTTTGGACATCGTACATCATCATCATCATCATCAACATCATCATCATCATCATCATCATCATACATTTGGACATCATTTGGACATCATCGTTTCTGAAAAAAAAACAGAGCAAACAAACAATAAAGAAACAAAGAAACAAATAGTGGGTTAAAGGGCAATAAGGAATTTCGTTCTGATTGGCAAGTAAATAACATATCAATTATCTTAATCTGTTTCTGCTTAGTTAATAGCAACAATTCCTATTGAGTGTCACTTTGAAATGTAGACTGTAAGACCTCAATGGCTAACTTCACTTAACGTACGTAACTGGCAATGAGCGATCAAATTCGCTATCTGTCCACCATAACACGGCTCGAACAGCTAGCTATCTGCAGGAAGGCCGAAGTAGCCAACCCAGTGAATGCAAGCACTACAGAATTCAGGTATTACATAAAGCAGTTCGAGTAATAAAAACAACACTGGCAACCGATTTTAAAACCATTTCTCTGTGAAGAACGTGCCTGCTCCTGTCAACAATTTGCTGATTAAAAACATGTACAAAGTACAGCTATTCAGCCATTAAAGTTATAATAAATAGCACTTACCATTCTTTTCGTGTTTGTGTTGCCCAAATTCAAAGGTGACATCATCGCCAATTAGCACAAATGGCGCCCAGTATTTTATGGAGGAATAATTTTTTGTCTCCCGAAGATTTTTCATAGCATGGTGAAGAGCTGTACTTGCACTTTTTCGATCTGCCAAGTGTCGATAGAAACTTTTCATGAACATTAAAGTTGCGTCGTCATCGATTGCCCAGAGTGACACCAGAACAGACCGGGCACCAGCACACAGGAAAGCCCTGGCTATTCCCACAACACCCTCAGATTTTACTTCTCCCTGGCCACTATGACAGCAACTCAGCACAACAAGTCTTGCCTGAAGATGAACTGCATAAACATCCCTCAACGTTAACATGTAATCTGCCTTTTCAGGTATCTGGGATGTGCGTTTGGGATTTGGGGCCAAAGCAATTTCTCCAAATTCGGGATCTCCATGTGCAGCAATGTGGATTAAAGCAACTGACTTCATTCTTTTCAGCACTTCAGCTTTGGTTGCATTTTTTCCTGTAAGAGGCACGGTCTGCAGAAGTTCTCCAATCATATCCACCTCTTTTTTCGCACCTGGCAGCTGTTCACAGAGGGGTTCACCGGTGCTGTAAGTGACTTCCTTCAAGCACGGATCGCCCACAAGCAGTGCTTCATTTTTACTTTGGAAGTCGTCAGGTGCACTAGCGATCACTTTAAAAGCAGTCAGCGACGGAATTGCACGGATCCTGACACAGTCACTCAAGGCAGAAAAAGGAGCCAAGCAAAATGGTCCATCAGGAACAAAGACTAAGTCATCACCCTGGATTAAGTCTGCGATAGGACTGACTAAGACATCATACAAGGGCTGCAAAGAGTTCACAGAGAAGCTCAAGGACTGAACGGTTTCTTCAACAGCTTCCGTACTGCATGAGAAGTCGCTGCATTGTTTGCCAAGCGAACGATTCTCGCATTGTACAAAGGTCCCCGCACTGATCTGTTTCAAAGTACTTTTCATCAGTGAGTCGGCACTTCCATTTTCGATTTCCTTTTGTCTAAAATTTACTCTGTTATCTTCTCTTAGCAACCAGAAGCTGATCATGTTCCCGTCAAGTGCTATGAAAACAGTTTGTGAAGGTAGATCTTCAATTACAAAAGGGCTAGTTTCCTTAATCGTAACTGCCGAAGAAGATTTCTCATCAACACCATATCGCATCGTTAAAATGTCTACCAAAGCCTGTGCTCGTCCTTGCTCAGCAGCATACAAAGCCTCATCAACCTCTCCATTCTTCAAGAGTGCTGTCCACAGAGTGGTGTATGCAAACTGATTTTTGTC
Organism: Montipora foliosa; assembly: GCF_036669935.1. NCBI lineage: Eukaryota > Metazoa > Cnidaria > Anthozoa > Scleractinia > Acroporidae > Montipora > Montipora foliosa. Next base: position 8,269,659 of record NC_090874.1, read on the forward strand.
ACGAAAGCTTATTTTCCAAGCATCCTCAGACCGAAGAAGACGCCTTGTTTCGTCAAAATAATGAATGCTTAAGCGATAGTAATTAAGAGCTTTGCTCAAGGAGTCTAAGACTTTATGAACATCACCGATCTTATTACATGCGCTTGCCTGCCCTATTGGTTCCCCAGTTTCCTTACAAATGCTAAGCTGTTGTTCGTTAAAGAGGAGCGCATTTTGAAGATCACCCATACAGTAATAAGCAACGCCAAGACTGCCATAGGCTCCTCCTTCTCCGGCCCTGTCCCCTACTTCTTTTGCAATACTAAGATCTAGATTGCAATACTCTATCGCTAGCTTAAAATTGCCAAGGCTCAGATAAGTATTGCCGAGATTGCCATAGGCTTTTCCTTCTCCGGCCCTGTCCCCTGCTTCTTTTGCAATACTAAGATGTTGATTGTGGTACTCTGTGGCACGCTTAAAATTGCCAAGACTGTGACAAGCATTGCCAAGATTGCAGTAGGCACTTCCTTCTCCGGCCCTGTCCCCTACTTCTTTTGCAATTGCGAGACGTTGTTTGTGGAACTCTATGGCTTGCTTTAAAATGCCAAGACTTTGATAAGCGTTGCCGAGATTGCCATAGGTACTTCCTTCTCCGGCCCTGTCCCCTAGTTCCTTCTCAATACTAAGAACTTGATTGTGGTACTCTATGGCTTGCTTAAAATTGCCAAGTTTGCGATAAGCATTGCCGAGATTGCCATAGGCTCCTCCTTCACCTTCCCTGTCCCCTACATCTTTTGCAATACTTAGCTGTTGATTGTGGTACTCTATGGCTTGCTTAAAATTGCCAAGGTTGTGATAAGCATGACCGAGATTGCCATAGGCATTTCCTTCTCCAGCCCTGTCCCCTACTTCTTTTGCAATACTAAGATATTGTCTGTAGTACTCTATGGCTTGCTTAAAATTGCCGAGACTGTCATAAGCGTTGCCGAGATTGCAATAGGCTCTTCCTTCTCCGGCCCTGTCCCCTACTTCTTTTGAAACATTAAGATGTTTATTGTGGTACTCTATGGCTTGCTTAAAATTGCCGAGACTGTCATAAGCGTTGCCGAGATTGCAATAGGCTCTTCCTTCTCCGGCCCAGTCCCCTACTTCTTTTGCAATACTAAGACGTTGATTGTGGTAGTTTATGGCTTGCTTAAAATTACTAAGTTTGTTATAAGCGATGCCGAGATTACCATAGGCTTTTCCTTCTCCGGCCCTATCCCCTAATTCTTTTGCAATACTAAGAAGTTGGTAGTAGTGCTTTATGGCTTGCTTAAAATTGCCAAGTCTTAGATAAGCGTTGCCGAGATTGCCATTGGCACTGTTTTCTCCCGCCTTGTCCCCTACTTCTTTTGCAATAATAAGACGTTGATTGTGATACTCTATGGCTTGCCTAAAATTGCCAAGGTTGTGATAAGCGTTGCCGAGATTGCCATAGGCTTTTCCTTCTCCGGCCCTGTCCCCTATGTCTTTCATAATACTAAGATGTTGATTGTGGTACTCTAGGGCTTGCTTAAAATTGCCAAGATTGTCATAGGCAATGCCGAGATTGCCATAGGCTCCTCCTTCTCCGGCCCTGTCCCCTACTTCTTTTGCAATAGTAAGATGTTGATTGTGGTATTCTATGGCCTGCTTAAAATTGCCAAGACTGTCATAGGCAATGCCGAGATTGCCATAGGCTCCTCCTTCTCCAGCCCTGTCCCCTACTTCTTTTGCAATAGTAAGATGCTCATTGTGGTACTCTATGGCTTGCTTAAAGTTGCCAAAACTTTGATAAGCGTTGCCCAGATTGCCATAGGCACTTCCTTCTCCTGCCCTGTCCCCTACTTCTTTTGCAATGCTAAGATGTTGATTGTAGTACTCTATGGCTAGCTTACAGTTGCCAAACATTTGATAAGTGTTGCCGAGATTGCCATAGCCACTTCCTTCTCCAGCCCTGTCCCCTATTTCTTTTACAATACTAAGATGTTGGTTCTGGTACTCTATGGCTTGCTCAAAATTGCCAAGGCTGTGATAAGCGTGACCAAGATTGCCATAAGCATTTCCTTCTCCGACCCTGTCCCCTACTTCTTTTGCAATACTAAGATGTTGATTGTGGTACTCTATGGCTTGCTTAAAATTGCCAAGGCTTATATAAGCGTTGCCGAGATTGCCATAGGCATTTCCTTCTCCGGCCCTGTCCCGTACTTCTTTTGCAACACTAAGCTCTTGCATGTGCTTCTCCAAAACGTCCAACTTTCTATCCACCATTCTTGATTATCAGAATCGGGAAGGTTTGCAGAGAAATCTGGCGTGCACCTTAAAGATAAACGAACGAAAACACGAAAAGTTCAGTGCCCTGACTACACCATACTAAACCAGCACAGCCAGAGTATTTTGAAAGACAATGCCTTTCTTTTCCAGGTTTTTCCAAGGAATGATTTCGGCCTACAGAGACATTACAAAGTAAATAAGAATATAGCCTGTAACATGATAAAATACTTGGGTATTTAATGCACTAAGAGCAATTTATACAGTAATAATTGAGGAACATTAAAAATAGAAATTATATTATGTATCAAGGAAATAACAGCTTATAGGAAAATGATGGGATCCCACTTCAATTTTCTTATCTAAAGCTAAATTTAAAGGTTCAAAGATATGCTTCTCTGGCAGGAAAGTTGCTGCTGGTATGTAGCTGACACCAAAAAGACAGGATGTGACGTCATTATGAGTGAAACGTTCAATTTTCTGCAATTGATGTCAAACTCACAATATGTTTAATTCGAATGGGCTGTCAACATAACAACTCGTAGGGTTTTTATGGGAAAAATGAAATGCCAAGAAAATCGGCTAATCCAAGCTAACAGTGAGGTAAATCAATGAAATTAACTTACTTTTACTTCACCTTGTGTCGATTTGAGGCGCTCTGGCCTATTTTTTAAATTTGCTCCTATCCTTCATTATTAAAAAGAAGACAAGGCTGGAACCTCCAAACCTCTGAGGACGGTTTAATCCCAAAAATTGTCTTGATTCGGTCTTTTTCCCGCTCTCACGTAAAGATCGATAACAAATGACATAGCATAAGGGCCCAGAGTCCAAAAACAATCTCCACATACTTAGAGAAAAATGCAGTTTTGACGAAAAACTTGCCGCTTTCTCTAGCATGAAGAAGCATACTGAATTGGGACCAGACACGACTGTTGGCTTGGTGAAAATATCACTTCTCACTAGGGGTTGGGATCCAAGATCAAACTTCGCCTACCTGGATCTTTCTCACGTTCCCACAGGCTTTTGACACCTAACCCTTTGTTTGAATAGCAAATCGCTCTGTTCAAATACGTAAACATGCAAATATTATCATCGAGAGTTTTCCCACAGAAAAACTATTTGCTCCCCGCTGTTCTGCCGTGTTACTGAAGCTGAAAAGAACCGAATTCAATAAGTCGTCCTCGGCTGAAGGCAAGGGAAAACATAGGGAGCCAATGGCTAACTCGTGGATAGGTGTCAGTTTGATAGCCCTGGAAAGCTGATAATGCTGTTTTCAATAATGGAGATGATAGATGTGGGTAGTATATTGAAGTGAATGTAATATTGTATATAAGTAAATTTAATGTGTATGAATTAAAGTGCCGTTAGAGTATTTTTCTTCAGTCTTGTTTTTCTCACATTGGCCGAGACAGGAAACACCATAATAAAATTTTTTTGTCCACCCAAATTTTGAATAAGCATTGTTTCTTGTTATTTTTGGGACTTACAATGGTCCCGAGAGAAAAGGAAAACATTTGAGTGGACAAACAGAGTATTATGGTATTTCTCCTATAGAATTATGGTAGTATCCTTCGTGCTATAACAGTAGACTCGCAGTCTTCCACTTTACTAGATTTATCATTTTGGCATGTGATATACTTATCAACAAAATTAACAACATCATTGAAGCTTTTTTCATGCTGGGGTGCATCCATAACAAAGAATAATGCACGAATGTGAGGAGATCCTCTTTAGTGGAATTCAACTCTATGGAAAAAGTTGACTATTTCCTCAATAGGCACTGCATCACTCTTTTTGGTGTCCATTTCATTGATGTTCCTTCCTCTACTTCACACCAATCATCCACATTGTTGGCATTTGTATCATTATTGTTTTCAGTACTGGCATTTGCTGTATGTTCTGTATTCACAGCAAGCAGGCTGTTTGAACTTTCTTTGACAGATTGGCAGTCTTTGATGAATTCTGACCATTTCCCAATTTTGTCGAATTTCTATGCCTTCATGTTGGAATAATAAACTTGTTTGGATTAGACGATTTATAGGAAACAGCTCTAAAAACACAGTCGCCTCTGCCACGAACATCAAATTAATGGTCTCATTCTGTGTTGAGCTAATCTTCATAATTATAATAATGATGCCCAAGGAATCATTTGACAACACCTCCTTGAGGGACCTGGGCTTCATTCTAAATCACCGGACATCAATATCTTCTCAACAGAAGCAGATAACCTCTGTGCTTTGTCATTTATTCTGAGCTTACCAGAATTTGAATAGCACAACAAGCACACAAATGGCAATTCAGTATGCTTAGAACGTCCGATTCGAAGATGACAGACACCGGTATCACACATGTGAATGTTTGACTCAATTTTGACAGCTGTTTGTGATTTATTATGGTTCAGGTCACCTGCATGGTACATTTGTTTGACGATCAAAGAGATATAAACTTCGATGAAATGTATACAGATCTTTAAATGTTAAGAAATGATTATTGAGAAACCGTAATTTGTCATTATCTCTTATGCACGATCTAACATTCTTCCTAACAGCCTTAGTTTTATTATTCAGTCTTACTAGTAACATATGCAACGTGCCTTTTTCTTCTCGCCAACGAGTCGTTTGGCCAATGGTCAGTTCACAGACCTCTCGGGTCTGTTCACCAACGTCTCATTAACGGTAGAAGCTCAATATTATCACTTGGCTGTGGATCAAACCCCAAAACTAAACGTCAATGGTGATCGATCTCTCAGCAAAACGTTACGCAAAGTTAGCCTCATTATGCTTTGGCTCGTCCGGAAAATCTAAGAACAGAATTATGAATTTAAGAAACTTTTTCAGTTTAAACTTCACGAATAGACTAAAACTAATTCACGAAGGGAACGTACAATTTAAGAGGAAAAGTAGATTAAGCCTACAAAAGTTTTTTTTTACAATTTAAAAGCACCCACTGTATCATTTGTCGTTGAAGAGTGAAGTGATAATGATGCACAACCAGAATGAAAAGCGTTAGACATACCAGTATTTGGAACGGTACTGTGTATTTGAAGTGCTGGTCATAGAGGAAAGATTGAAGTCATCCTCGCACTTAGTTGGACAATTTTTAAAAGCAATTTTTGAAAGCACTAACCTCAGACTTTTTTTTAAAATCAAAAGTTCAGACGTCTCCCATGGGATTCGAACCCATAACTTCTGGGATGTCGGTGCAATGCTCTACCAACTGAGCTATGAACCCACTCAGTTAGGAGCAGCTCATGCATTCCTGTGCACTTCAAATACACCTTTCTTTTATATCAGTCATTATCACAGAATCCCACTTCAGATGGTTTGGTTCGTCCACCTCATCATCCTCAAAGCATCGCAACAACACGAACTCAAAATGGCTGCCAATGCGGGTAGATTTGGAGAGCCAGGCCCTATCCTGGCCGAGCTCGCCCCAGGAAGTTAAAATGAATTTTGCAATGGCTTAAATGAATTGGAAAGATTAAATGAATTTTAAACGTTTAAGTGAATTTCAAAAGTTTAAATTTACAGATAAAAAATATGTTTGAAGCCAAGAAAGATTCAACAAAAATTTGCTTTTAGGTTTAAATTTATCCTCTTTCAACAAGGATTAAATATTGCTACATATGGGCAGCCATAAGAGGGTTGTTCGTAAAAACTGACTTGTTTTCTAAGCATGTGGAGATTGTTTTTGGATTCTGGGCCTTTACGCTATATCCTATCGATCTTCACGTGAAAGCGGAATCAAGCCGAAGGATAGGAGCACATTTCAAAAGTAGCCGAGAGCGCATCAAATTGACACAAGAACACAAGGTGAAGTAAAAGTAAGTTTATTTCATTTATTTTCCTCACTGTAAACTAGAATTAGCCGATTTTTTCGGCATTTCATGTTTTCCTTATAAACCCTACAAATTGTTACGTTGACGGGTGTTACGAGAGCTAGGACCTAAGACCTACTGTAAGACCCCAGGGACTTAGTTTTCGTTTTAACAGTGGTAATTATGGGAAAGAAACCCGGGAAAACTTACCACCAGTCAGAGATTTGAGGGCTGGATGTTGTCACTACACAAGGTTTTAATTTCTTAAATGGAATGGACACGACACCAACATTCATTCTTTCTTGTCACTTTGAGTGTTGTAACAGAAAAAAACAGTGAAATTCGCCAATGTTTACTTATTGCCACGGAAAATTTAATATAATATAATAACTTTAATATAAGATAGGGTCTTTCCAATGACGAGAAACTCAGTTTGGTAACACTTTGGTTGTAACCACTAAAAATGTGGTATCCCAAGGTAATATTGCCAGTACATACTTGTTATTCCGTTTCCAGTAACAAAGCAAGTCCAGCGCGTATCATTGTAGAGCTTTCGGGCATGCATTCGCAAATTGCTAATAAGTAAGTGGCAAGTAAGTAAGCAGTAAGTTTACCCAGGTTTCTTTCCCATAATTACCACTGTTAACAACGGGTCTAAGACCCCAGCGTCTTAGGTCCTATGAGCACCAAAGCTTGCAACATAACCTCTAAACCTTATTCTATGCCTAGCTTCTTTGCAAAACCTAACCTAATTGTGTCTTAAACCTTAGGCTAATGCTTATTTACTGAAAAAGACTCAGTAAACTAGGCTACCTTGGCTAGAGGAGAAATCCCAACTCATATTATTAATCTCAAAACTACAAACATACGAGCAGCAAACCACCGGCACAGTGAGTTGGGTTCTTCCCTAACAGGCTCGTATGATGCCATTAAGCAACCAGGTTGATTGAATAGGAAATTGATTTATGTTTTATCAATCATAAGCATTGAGCTTAGATATTTTCAGGGAGGGAGGGAGGGCTAAGTCAAACCAAGAGAAAATGAGGGGACAGAGGGGGAGGCTCAGGGCCTTGGCCGGGATATGTCATGTCCACGAAAGCTATTTTTATACGAGCGGAAGTCTTTGTTCTAGCGGAAGTCTGTCTTCCGAGACGTCCGCATGCAGTCCTGCCTTGCTCTCAGGTTCTTAGTGAAAAGAGAAACTGGCGGTGCGCGTGGAAGGCTGATGAAAAAAGATGTTGAGGCTTCCTCGGAGTGATCGTCATCCGACTGTTGATCGCTAACATAGCTGTCGTCGTGCCATGAACTGTCGCCCTCGCTATTCGTTTCTGACTCGCGTTCTCCGTTTAATTCACTGATGTCAGTCAGCGAGTCATTCGTGTCCACAGAAATAGTGGAGCTTATTTCCCAGCTGGAATTATCAAACCAGAAAAACCATTTTCCGTGTTTCTGAAGTTTTCGTCGACAAATGTTAAGTCCACTTCGTCCGCCATTACATAAAATCTTCTCTTTTCTTTCAAACATCAGACCAAGGTTGGCCTGCATGTGGACGTCTCGGAAGACAGACAGACTCCCGCTAGAACAAAGACTTCCGCTCGTCTAAAAATAACTTTCGTGGACATGACATATCCCAAGGGCTGGACCGGGAAACTCCATACCACGTTTTTTAAAAGACTCTTCAGGCCTGATCACGCGGGCAAAACTTGTAGAATCGAGCATCTAGCACTCACAGTTTATAGCATGTAAATTCCTACGAAACGACCGACATTCAAATAGGTAGGTCTGAGATCCACTGATACCACGCGAATTTCGATGTTCAACTGACAGCCCATAATATCCCAATCCCATATTTGGAAATCACATCTTGGACCCAGTCTTCACGCAATAAATTGCTTCGATTCAACGTAAAGTCGTTAAGACATCGTTATGTTGAAATCGTTTGGCTATTTGTGCACGTTTCCCGTGTTCACACACTCGCCAAATACATCAAAACTTTCACTGTGTTATGTCCAGCTACAGGAATGTAATTTACAAGAAAGTTGGGGTCAATTGCTTTTGTGATGTTAGGCGCCCGTTCGGGCTCCTTGTATAAAACTTTGGTCACCCACGCTCGTAACCAGGGCACCCCAGGCGACCAGGCGCCCGTTAGGCAGCAGCCTTGCCTTGCTTAACGGAATACGCTTCTTTTTTTGGTGGCTTCGAAAACCATTTCCCTCGTGTTTTTTTTTTTTTGGCTTTTTTTCAACATAAACAACTTCCTTCCTTTGCTTTTTCTTTGAAAAATACTTTGGACAACCAAGCCAGTGACACCTGTGATACTGATGCACTGTGTTACTTTCTAGGTGATTTCCGTCTATGCCACCATCTCCAACAAATCTCTCTCCTCCGTGACCACGCATTGCGTGATCAATGTAAATTCCCTCTTGTTTTGAATGATATTCTAACTAGGCTATGGTTTTTTTTCCAAACCTTCCGTTTGGATAAAATGCTCTGTCCCGAGATATTCTATTTTTGTATCTCCCCTTGCACATGTTTTCATGTATAGTTTCTGGTCACTTTCTGATGACTGTGATTAAAAAAGCGTGGTTGTTGTATGTAGATGCCTGTTGACATTGTTGGCACCCCCATTTTGTCATAATTAGTTGGTGGGTTAAACAACTCAAACATTCCATCATTATCCATCTCATAAACTGCTATTCCTTGCTTAGAATATTCTTCACGTTTTTCAAATCTCTGAGTTTGACAATTTTATAAACCTCTTAAAAACTTCTTGCAAGTTCTGAAGCTTTTTTGTGTTATGTTGTTTACCTGACCCTCTATGCACTGCTATGAATCGAAAAAC
>NC_090874.1:8296088-8298588 GCF_036669935.1 Montipora foliosa
TGAATGGGGATTATTCTGGAGGCAGGTTACAGGGTCTGAAATTGCACCTTCCTGGTTGCTAATGGGACTAAAAAATTGAGTACTGGCGACCAGAATTTCACAACTGGTCACCATTGTTAAGGTCAGATCTGTTTGCCAAGAGGTGTCTTACTTTTTATCCTGAGACTGTTTTGAAATAGAAATGAAGGAGTTTTTCCATTAACAACCTCCATAACCTCACAAGCCGTTGTTTCTCATAAAATATGTATTGCAGGGGGAAAAACGACTCAGTAAAGAGATTCAAGGACTGGTGTGAGGAATGTACCACTATGGCGGATTGTGTTTGACAGGGTGTGACTAGTGTTTCCGTAGCTGAAATTTTTGACAAACTAGGGGGCAGATAATATTTCATTATTACATGTACATTCGAGGTCGGATACCTTTCCTCTCCAAAATGTGCGCTTTTGAAAGTGAAAAGATAATGCTTGACACATACACAAGACCATGCGGTCGTTGCTTTCTGGTATCCATAAAACAGGTCAAAATGTAAAAGTTAATTTGGACCCTGGGTTAGATGTCTGTTTTAGAGGGGGAGGTTTGTGGCTGTTTTCCTACGAACGTCAACATCATAGGAAGGCCATGCCAAGCCCGCAACTTCCTTTGGGTAATCGAATGGTCGCTTGATAGGGGAACATCTCTACCGCCCTTTGGGGAAAAGAAGTGAGAAGTGCAGAACCGGGGGGTGGATCCAGAGTAGTTTAAGTGACTTGCAGAAATCACTCAAATTTCTTCCAAACCTTATTTTTCAGCCCTTTATTGCAGTTCACGAAATCAACTATCCTTCTTGTTTTAATTTGTTTTGTTTTGTTTTTTTTTTTTTTTTTGAGAAATATGACAAGAAAATTGCTCCCAATTGATCGACAGATAAACAGCTTACTTCAACAACAAATCAAAACAAATCGCGAAATTCTGAAATCCCTGTTCAAGACAATAATTTTTTGCGAAAGAAACAACATAGCCCTCAGAGGTCCAGGAGATGATGATCCACAAAATGCCAGTCTTTCTGGAAACTTTCAGGCACTATTAGAATTTCGAATTGACAGCGGCGATCAAACACTGCAACGTCACTTGAAAACTGCACTCAGGAATGCGACATATTTCTTAAACCCGTCAAAACAAGATGATTATAACTGTGGGTGCTATCATAGTGAATAATTTGTCGCAGGAAATCAGGGAGAGCAATTATTTTTCTATTATGTCTGACGAAGCAGCTGACGTATCAAACAAAGAAAATCTTTCAGTGGTGATCAGATTTCTTGATTCAACCAAAACAGTCAGAGAAGGGTTTGTGGGATTCTACCTTTGTGAGGATGGAACGACAGGAGCAGCTTTCAAAGATTTAATATAGCTGATTTAGGACTATCTATGGATGACTGTCGAGGCCAATGTTATGATGGTGCGGGAAAATGGCATTCGGAGAGCACCAAATTTCAAATTTTCTTGGGGGAGCATGCCCCCAAACCCCCCTAGTTTAGTTGGTGCAAATCACTCATGAAAAATCCTGGATCCACCCCTGAGAAAACCATACAGAAAATGCCGACAAGAATTGAGCTGGGCTTACTTCTTCCGAGAGGAGGGGGGAACTCTTTGTGGTTTACCGATAAAGGAAATGGAAAGCCCGGGAAGGTCGTTATCTGAAAGGCGCGAGTTATCTGGCAGCACCGCGACAAACTCAACATACTCACCCTTTAATGTTGCGCGTTTAACTTTGGTTGGAACATGTGCTGATAACGGCGACTGTCCTTGAAAAATGGGGAAGGAATGTTGTTGCTGGCACTTGGATGGTTGAGAAGGCTGGCGATGAAGTCGAAGTCGTCGGTGAGTAGCAAATGGCGGGAGTTTGTCGAGGTTGCACAGATTGAGGCGGAGGCTATTGAGGTTGTAGCAGGAACTGATTTGGCGGTAGATTCCTCGATTTTCGTCCACGATGATAGAAATCAGAGTGGCTAACGTGGTTGGGGACGTGTCTGTGTGTGAAGCTCTTCTTGCTTGGACGCCATCTTGGAATAAAATTTGACCGTTTTGACCGCTGTTTCAAGCAGCGCATCGTCAGGGATGGTGACAATTGCTGGTGGGTCTATATAGGATGAAACTTCCTCAGCAGAGGCACTTGAAGTAAAGGGGGTTCACTGTGGAGCGTGAACGTTTCTCTGCTGGTCAGATGGACGCTTGGTGTACGCGAGCTACAAGATGGTGCGGAAGGAACAACGGTGTGAAGCCGTTCAATAAATTGTTCCCGAGTTCCAGTAATAAATAAAAGGTTTGAGATAGCAAGGGGCGTAAAAAAATCGCGTTTGTGAGGTCAGCAAATTCCCCAGCAAAGATTAAATTGCTCAACGGAAAAAACAGAACTAGTTGAGCTTTGGAAATGTCAAACTGAGAAGGCTCGCATGGCGGGATGAATGAAATAGCCAAATAAGGTAGTCACGTGATGGGAAGTCACGCTCTCCTCCCAGGCGCT
>NC_090874.1:8301088-8303588 GCF_036669935.1 Montipora foliosa
AAAAAGTTTGATAGTAGAACATGAATTTTTTTTGGAAAACAGTTCCGTACTGGGTGTATTTTACCCAAGGCGAGGACTTCAAGCTAATCACGGAACTGTCCCAAAAAGTGCACTATTCCCACAACCAGGGAATCAAAGTCGGCGTAAATGAAGCATTACTGCTCCTGTAAATAAAAGAAGCTTTATTTTCAAAATAAAATTTTGTGTCTTTGAAGTAACCAAGACTTAACTCTGTATGAAGGTGATTCGAATTTTTAATGCAAAAACAGTAAAAATACCCCATTTTAAGAGCCTGCTGACGCGTAAACAAGCACGGTGACCCCATTTTTTTATTGCATTTGTTTAATGTTCATATCATGAATGTTAATTATGCCAAGTTTCCAAAAAATTTTGAAAGTAGAACAATTTCAAGGGAATTACCTTAAACACAGATCGAGGCGTGATGACTGTTCCATTGCTCCGAAAAACTCTAGTAATGGTTTCGTTCGGAGAGGTTCAAAGGCGCATGGTCTTAATTAGCTTTAAGTAAGACTTTGAAGCGAGTTGACATTAACAGGGTTTGTTATGGCCAAAAGTGATTGAATGTATTCTTAATTGGCGTTTGCTTTTTACAGCCTCAATTTGGAATCTAAGCGGATTAAAAAACTAAAACCTTCTCTGTTCAGGAACAATTCAAGATATATCATCTACTTACTTTCTCGATATGTAAGGAAAGAATGGAAGGCAGTATATAGTTCAATCACACAAGAAACAAAAAATTTATTACACCCCTCAAGCTAATATTACTAATTACCTTGCAGTGTTCGCCGAGTTGTTACAAGCTCTTAAGCAGGAATAATGAATCCCGCCGAAAATGAATTAATGGTAAGCAATATTGGTAAATTGTTTGCGTGACACTGGGTGTGTCTGTCACAACCAGAAGCTTCTGAATGATTGTGATCACTCCAGAAAATAAACAAATAGACGTAAAAGGAGTGCATGTGTGCCAACATAGTTCCTAACTTTAATCCAAAGGAAAGACCAAAGGAAAGAAACATGAGGCGAGCAGCTATAGGAAATATTCAGATTTCTTTTCAATACGCATACATTACTTGTTTGTGTTACAGGTATTCAACAATGAAAAGCAGTGAAGACTTTAATTTAAAGCTGATGAGACATAATGTGATTTTCGTGTACAGTTAATTAAAGAACAGAAAGCAGTATAATTCGATGAAAGTACAAACAAATAATTAATTAGGAGTGTCTCATTACCTTGCAATGTCCTTGTTGGTTCGGGTTGCGTTAAAACAAGGAGGGAATCCAGCTACAAATAAATTCATGGAAAAATAAGCAATATCAGTGGATTGTTTACGCCTGTGTGTGTGTCGGTTACAACTCAATGACCGTGATCGTTTTACAAAATGAACGTAGAGACAATACCGACATACTTTCTAGCTTTAATTTAAAGTGTAGAGAACAACAGGAAGCAAGTAAAACGAAGTCAAAACTGGTTGATTACCCATCAATTACTTGCTCATCTTATCAAGGTTTTCAAGTACAGGGCAAAATATTTGGCTAAGAAAGAAGACATTGTTTGATCAATCACGAGAGCACAACAAGGGCACTTTTTGGTTAACAAGAATTAAGGAATGATTTACTTGATCCTAATTGGTTAACACTTGCTCAGCACGAGCAAGCGAGGTTACAAGACAATCTTTCCTCCAGATTCTGACTGACATAAACATATCATATGCAATGAAGTGAGGCAAAAATCCTGATTTAGATGGTGATACCAAGAGACCTCGATTACTAATCCAAATATCACGAATAATAATAAAAAAATTCCTCATGAACGTATTTCATGTTATACCCACCACTCACTTACTTCTATTTTAAATTGGATTCTTCTCTTTTTTTCCGGGCTTAGCTTTGAAAATCAAATGATTTGACTTTCTGATATCATGACAACTTACTACAGCAGGTCTTGGCAGGTTCAGCTCCTGCCGAAAGGCATTCGGATTTATTCCGAGTAACCCCGAGTCACCACCGATCGAAAAACTATCTTGAAACTAATTTGCATAGCATGAGTCCTTTATTCATAAGAAAAAGATCTAAGTAAAAATGAACGACTTACCAGTGCTGGTCCAAACAGATGCTTTTCAAAAGCCAAAGTTTCATCTCGTAACTCTAAAAATGTTAATTTCATGTGGTTATCCACTGCCAAGTCTCTCGGTAAAACATTATCTTGTGGGATATAAGTTTCTTTAAGACAAATCATTTTTGCCTATACAAACACCGTGGATTGAGATAAAGTGACTGTAAATTTAAAAAGCTCAAGATACATCACTTACATACATTATTACTATAGATGTGCAAGGAAAGAATAGAGGGTAGTATACCGGTAGTTGGATCAAACGACAAACAAATAACTTATTACACAACAAGCTAATATTCAGTTACTAAATACCTTGCAATGTCCTTCTTTACAACCTTTTGAGCAGGAATATTAATGAATCCGGCT
>NC_090874.1:8321088-8331088 GCF_036669935.1 Montipora foliosa
CGAACTTTCCCGCCAGCTTCTTGGTGGTGTCATACAGACCTTTCATATTCCCTGCTCTTGCTGCTTGCTCAGCTGCTTCAGCTAGTCCATCTATGTATTTCCTTTTATCTGCTCTGATGCTCTTCTTGGTGTTCTTGTGAGCATTTGAGTATTCTTTCAGTGCCTTAGACCTCTCGGCACTCGTTCTGCTGGCGTTAACAGCTGCCTTTTTCTCCTTCCTCACCCTAATCTTGCTTAGTGATTCTGCAGAAATCCAATCCTTGTGATGGTATTTCGTAGGGCCAAGTACCTCCTTACAAGCTGTCACAAAGGACTCTTTTACCACCTTCCAAGAACTATCAACAGTCTCACCGTCTTCCATCAAATCCTGGAGTATTTGATATCTGTTTCTAACTGTGACCCTAAACTCGTCTAGCTTCCGCACCCTTCAAAAAACCAATATCGTACTTATTTCGTTGAGGTGGTGCACCAGTCCAGTTTCGCTTTAGCTTCAGCTTGAGATTTGTAATGATAAGATGGTGGTCTGAGGCAACGTCAGCACCCCTTTTCACTCTCACGTCCTGAAGTGATCTTCTAAATTTCTTACTAATGCAAAAATGGTCAATCTGGTTTTCTGTCGACTGATCTGGTGACAGCCACGTTGCCTTATGAATCCTTCTGTGAGGAAACACTGAACCACCTAAGACCAGCTTGTTAAGAGCACATAGGTCTGCCAGTCTCTCTCCATTATCGTTCATAACGCCAAGCCCTTGCTGCCCCATTACTTCCTCATATCCATTGTTAACACTTCCTGTCTTGGCGTTAAAACCATCCATCAATATGGTGACATCTCTTTCTGGAAAGTTATCAATCACTGACTGCAGTCTATGGTAGAACTGATCCTTAACTTCGTCTTCGCTGACACGGGCATACTCGGAAAAAACCCGAGTGCTCTTCGGCAGGAGTCGAACCTACGAACGGCTTCCGGTTACTAGTTCAGATGCTCTACCACTGAGCTGTAGGAGGGGAATCGGAAATGCTCGGAAAAATCCGAGTGCTCCTTTGCAGGAGTCGAACCTACGACCTTCCGATTACTACAGAATTAACTATTTTGATTGTCATTGTCATTGTCATTGTCATTGTCATCTTCCCACGACCTGCTCCCGTCTGACCTTGTAGCTCAGTCGGTAGAGCGGCGGAGATCTAACCCGAAGGTCGTGGGTTCAATTCCCACCCTGGTCAGAGTTTTTCTCTGTCCTTGTGGGCCCAATTCCATTAGTAGGGCTAACGCTCTCATGGTTTACATGGGTAGAATATAGCACTTCACATTACCCTCAAAATAGTCAATAGTTGTTAATTCTGCTGCAAAGTCAACGTTTGCAAAAACGTAACCCTTCCTTGTACTTCCGATTACTAGTTCGGATGCTCTGCCACTGAGCTACTGGAGACTCGTGAGAGTTAGACCATTAGACTAGGTTCAAGTGATAATCGGCCTACATCCTGATAAGAACTGAAATGTTAAATGGCGGCATATAGCGATGATAATAACTGTAATGGAAAGTTCTTTAGCCCGCTGAACAAATGAGAGGAGATTTTAATCTGCGCCTACTTGTCGCGTCATTGGCGCGCGATCACGTGGGTGTCCAATTACAACTCCAAATTGGATACCTATAATTGGACACCTATGCCATTCGCGCGTCAATCACATGCACTTGGATCGATCTTTCTTGCTGTTTTCCTACTGTCTGCAAAACAGATTGAATATAATTTTAACTTTTTCACACAAAAAGGAATTCAAAGACTCTTTACCCTCGAATTTTGTACTAGTTACGATTAATTAGTACTTGAACCTCGTGTCGTTCAATTCAGGGAGTAATCGTGCTCGCAATTTGAAATCAGCCTCGCGCTGCACGCTCGGCCGATTTTAAAATCACTCGCGCGATTTCTCTCTGAATTGTACTCCACTCAGTCCAATTACTATTACTTATTTTATAATGAACAGAATATCGCGTTCTGGTTGGTCAATGACGAATACTTGAATAGGTTAAAGAGTGCAATACGAAAGTTGCTATAGAAACACAGCGATGCAATAACTTCGTTGAGAATATAATAATTAAAATAAAAAATCCCCGTTATGAACTTGCTTGTGAATTTCGTGATTTATGGTCACTCGTAATGTTTTGAAAGTTCTCAAATTCCACACATAAGTGATGTTAAAGTCGGGTAGAATTTCGTGACGCTGCATCAAATTATTTTGATTTTTGTACATATTTAGCGTCTGTTGGGGATTCAGTAAAAACTCTCAACATTTCCCAGTTTTAATTCTGTTACCAGAAGCTTTTTCTACACAAAATTTTCACTCGATGTCCTTATCAATAATACGCCGTTTCAGATCCTTCGTAAGGTCAGATTTTAACAACTCCCGTTACTTACTATTCATTTGGTCATTTAATCCTATATCTGCGATGACGTAATTCAGATCAGGCACATTAAACCGTGCAACTCATCAGTGATTATTCATTGTTTTACTCAAGAATAGCAAACTTCATTCCTTGCAGGATGTTACATTTCTGAAAAAAACGGTACAGGGAAGCAATACTAAGAGTCACTGGTCTAGATGGCAGAGCTGGTATTATCAACGGTCATTGGATCCTTTTCAGGCATCTGTGACTACTCTTTTGAACTTCTCACCCACCTTTTCGAGCAGGGAAAGGCTTACAGCACCTTGAAAACTTTTCGTCTAGAGGCAGTCGTTGGGCTCAATATTGGATCACATCCTCCTCTTGTGGCGAGACTCGTGGTGTTTTTGTGTGCAAGCCTCCACAGCCTAATTAATCTTAGTTTAGTTTCAAGTTATTTAAGAACTCTCGCATCATCTGAGTTGTTATCGTTTAAGGAGATTACTCTTTCGCTCATAGCTCTAGTCACCTCTTGTTGATATCAGTGTCCGTTTCCGATAACCAGATTGTTTTCGTTATTCTAGAGCGTGTCAAGACGACACACCCTGGGAAAGCTCAGCCCAGGATTTCTATTCCTAATTTTCCACAGGACTCTTGCCGGTGTCCCTGTTTGCATCTAAAACAATACATTGAGAGGACCAAGCCCTTAAGGTCTTGTGACAGGTTGTTTATTTCATATTGTAAACCATGCAAATCGGTAGGTTCTAGCACTGTCGCCAGGTGGCTGAAGAGTGTTCTTACGTCTGCAAATATCGATGCTTCTGTAACATCTAATGCCTTATTCAAAGGTGCCTCGGTCTCGGACATTATGAAGCTAGCCGATTGGTCTAGACTGTGCACGTTTAACAAGTACTGCTACAAGCCTATTGTGGCGTCAGATACTTCCTCTGTCAGTAAGCTTTCCCTTTCGTAGTACGAGTCTAGGCGGTTATCAAAAGGAATTGTGCTAGCAGGTCTACTGATTTTCTTTGTGTTACTTTCTAGTTGTAATTGACATAGGGCTTTGAACACGCATGATAAGGGCATAATGTGGAGTATGGCGAAAGAAAATCTTAAATTTGACGAGAAGTACACTTACCTTGAAGGATAATTGTAATTCTCTGACCCATACGGAACTTTGTGACCTTATTCGTTACCCACCCTGTTATTATTCACCCAATGCTTAGCTGTCTCATACCCTCCCCTTGTCGATGTCAAATGTTTTGTTTTTTCATGCAAGAAAAAGACGCCTGGCCTTGCTGAGCATTGGTTTATATACCTTTGAATTTGCATAACAACGGTTTTTGTTTTTTTGGAAAGTGGGCGATATGCGCATGCGCAAGGAAGTACGCATTATATGGGCATAATACACCTTTTTCCAAAATGGCCACCAATTAAATACTCTATGTTTTTATTTAAATTAGCCCTTGATGCCTCGTTCTTAAGTTTAAAATTCAAAAGAAGTTTTTGCCTTGAACGAGGCATCAAGGTCTGATTTGAATAAAAACAAAAGAATATCTTAATAGCAGCCATTTTAGAAAAAGGTGTACGTTCCGTATGGCTCAGAGAATTACAATTATCCTTCAAGGTAAGTCTACCTCTAAAATGTTATTAGCAAATCTAAGATCTAAACCATACATCCATGTCCAAATCACCTTTATATAACAATTTGCAGTGCACACTACAAGAAAGGAAAGGAAGGGAACTTAATTCAAGTGTCTAGTCGTTCCAGCACGCGAGAGTGCAAAAGCATAACTCACCAAGGAAACAAAATTAATGTTTCTGAGGAATATTTTGAAAAGGCTTCGCCCCTTTCATGATTCATCCAAAGAAGAAGTTGACGCATTGACGCTCCCAGGGGAGATCAACACAGCGCTGATTGGCTCCTAAGTAACCTGCACGTGATTTCCAGATGACAGTTTCTTAACAAAGGGAAAGGAATGTGCGCCTCGTTTCAGCAGACGCTCGTGGGGGAGGTACGCGTGACGAATCCTTAAGAGTGTCTGCGTGGGAGGCAAAGTGGCAAAGTGTATCCACGCGTTTTAGAAGGCTTTTGATTTTTGACCGATCCAGTTGGGTCCTGGTAACTAATGACGTCAAAGAAGTCAAGAATGTAATTCCATTCTGAATCGTCAGAACATTCACAGCATCCGAAGGGTAACTTTTGTCCGACATTTCTATAAAGACTTACACTTTTGCGCACTTTCTGAAGAGATTCGATCAAGTTACTACTTTGATGTCATTAGTAACCAGGGCCCAACTGGCTCGGCCAAATTTCTTTTCGTATAAATCAAACGCCCGCTGAAACGCGTGGATGCACTCTGCGGGAAATTTTTTTGAAGTACTACACTCCAGACATTATAGATATTTAAACGAAAAGATAAAAAAATGGAGAAAAAATAAGCGTCATAGGACCATTAAGATAGCTCAAAGTTATATTTTGAAGTGAAGTTTTCGTCGCCGTAGCCGTAGTCATTTCTCCCTATTAACCAATGCACCAACCACAGGAACAAAAGACCCTTTGTTTCGACAGCCAATGAGGCTGTGGTTGGCACATTAATGACAATAGGTGACGTCAACGATATCGTCGCGATAGACTTCTTTAGACTCTTACGTCATAGGTTGATCACGTGATATTTATTGGGTAAACAAAAAACGACAACTCGTTATCGCTCGCTCCCCCAAAAATCGACACATCCTCTCCTTAAAAAAACTAATGCTGAAAGGTTTTGCAGCCTAACTGAACTAAATCGATTTTTTAAATAAGTAACAAGTCTCCTCCCGGAAGGTTTGCTTTAAAGGTCACCAAGTTAGGGTAGTGATGGCTCAAGTAAAATTCTAGTTTTGTCAAAACATCGATCTGACGAGTGACCTTACTAAAAAGGCTTTTACAATTAAGCATAATTAATTAATTGAGTAGCTCTAGATGTTGTTCATTGACGTCACTCCCTAAACAGGCTTTTCCGGGCCAATGAAATATATCAATGATTCAAAAGAAAAGAATAAATTAAAGAATTCCAACTGGCCGAACTAAATTAGGCAAGCGTCCTAACCACTTGGCCACGCTGAGTTGATCGAGACAAAGCAATAAATGATTTTGAACAAACTATTAAGCCAGGTTTTCACTAGCGATGCAGGCGTAAGCACAACCAACACACGCAGGCGCATTCACTGTTTACTTGTTGTTAATTCGTGTCTATTGTTCTAACAAAAGGCTCTTATGAATAACAAGCTACTGAGTTTGCGTATGCTTCTTTAGCCTGCGTAGCTGACGGCGCACGGAATAAAGTTTTGGCGGCGAAGCCGCGAGCAGAATGGGGAGGAGGACTTTTGACTTAGATGGTGGGTGCAGATCAGCAAGAAATTTTAACACAACTTGTTTTAAACTTGTTAACGGCTCCGCCGCCAAAGCTTTATTCCACGCACCTAAAATACCGCCAGCTGCGCAGGCTAATGCTTCCTGCGCTTATGCCATTCTTGTCACCAGAGCCTGGGATCTTATGTCTGCACATGACCCAAGGCTCTGGGAAACTCTATGTAGGGAAATATTCGCCGCAGGGTTCGTATAGCCAAAAATTGGTTATTTGAACCTTACCGTGCCTGCTCACACCTTGTGCAAACATGAATGCACCAATCAGAGACGCTTTTCATTGTTCTTCACGAAAACCAATGAGAGGACAGTTTGTTTCAGGGTTCCCCAGAGCTCTTCTCTCCCTAAATCATACACAAAAGAGAAGAGCTCTGGGGTCGAGATTGGTGCTTATGCTTGCGTCGCTGGTGAAAACCACCCCGTAACAATACACGCTATTCATGGGCAAATAAGACGTCTATTCTAGAATACAGCTCAGGATATAAATAAAGAAACAAGTTATGGCAAAATCCTTCTTAAAAGAAACCTTCAATTAAACAATATCTACATTAAGTTTATTCCAATTACTTGGAAATTTCTGTTCAAATTTCTGTTCAATGTAATCCATTGCACAAAAACGTCGCATAATATATTTTACCCCTACAAATGTGGTATCGGGGTCATATTCTATTGTTTGCTAAACATGACTATCTCTCCACAATCATAGCCTGTTACACCAAACATGTTCCCAGAAAGATCCACAAATTTTGCTCCACACAACTGCACATCTGGAATGGCTTGTTGAAACACCATTTCCATCTGGAAAAAATGTTATCAAATATTGCAGAATATTAGCTCAGAAAAATAAGCTACGAATAATAGAAATTATATTTCAGCTGCAGTCACAACTGGCACAACTATTTTTTCCCCAATATTTGTTTATTTCATTAAGTCAATGGGTGGCGTGGCCATTTACAAAAAAGTTATTAACAATTATTAAGAATCATTAAGAACCCTGCTGTTATTCATAGCATCACCCCCTGTCACTATTTTCATTTATCATATGTTATCTTTTTATTACATAATACTTACTGTTGGACTGCCATCTGCAGAAATCTTCCAAACTCTCACAAATGTATCTTCTGATGCTGACAAAAGCTAAAATGGAAACATGTTGTCACTTGTGACTCAGTAAAAATGAAAATTTATAATTTGGGACTTTTTTAAAATTTTATTGTGTATTTCCAGAAAATATCCACCCCCCCCCCCCCCCCCCAAGGGAAGGGATTTCGCCTATGACCCCCCTCCCCTCTGGATTTTCCAAATTTGGCTCATAAAATGGACCCCCCTCCCCTCTGGAAATTCCATTTTTGTCACACACCCCCTGGAAATATTACCATTCCTTGTGGAAACCAAAAATCAGCTATTTTTAGTGCAAGATACCGAATTTTGATCTTGACCGTTTTTTCCCCTGAAAAATTTGGTGGCCTACAGAAGGTACGTGGCCTACAACAAGGATGCATATCGCAGAATTTGCAATATAAAAATTACAGATTTAATACCGTAAATAAGAAGAGTAAAGAGAATGCAGGCCGGCTGCAGGGTTTTTGTTTTTGGTCTTTGTTTTCCACATACCGGCCTGGGTGTGTGGAAAACAAAGACCCTACCATAATTCACAAATTATAGATAGCTTGTAGATCGTTTTCAATGACATGAATGATGTGTTTTGTTATTTGCTGTTTGGTATGTTATTTTTGTGGGGGTCTTCGTTTTCCGGGTCTTCGGTCTTCGTTTTCCAGGTCTTCGTTTTCCGAACACCCAAATATTGAAGTAGCAAGTTGCTTATCTAATTTCTGTTGATTTATATCATATGCTGCTTGCTTAAAAATATATTTGCCTCCTGAACTATAATTGTTACTGTACTATTTTCCTCGATCAAGAATCATTGCTATCGCAATAAGACCAAAATCATGCATGCAAAGTGGTTTGCAGATGACAAATACATGACAGTTTATTAGAATTCATGTGCAAGACATTAATTAGGGTCCAAACACTGTCTCTGTATAGTACCATTTATATCAATTTTAGTTCTTTAATTTATTTGCTTGTATATTCATTATTTTTTCTTTACTTAAATCCTTCGTGTATGTACTTAGTAAGTTACTGTTCTACCCAACTTGATTACCTTATTACATGAAATTTTCGCGACACGTTAATTTCGCGATTTTGAGGTTCGCATATTTCACGACACCTTAATTTCGCGATTTTCAGAAAATTTTGCATTTCGACTCACTTTCATTTCGCGTTTTTGAGTGAGATACACTCAAGGAGCCAGTAAATGGACAGTTTGAGGATAATTTGTACAAAAGAAGTGCTACCTGGAGTAGAGACGGAAAGCATTAGCGATGGAGAGGACCAGAACATTACCACAGAATAGCTCAAAATGATTGTTATAAACGTGTGTATTAAAGTCACTGTTTTAGTTATTGACATAATGTGAGTCAATTAATTTTGCGCGTCATGTTATTTTCGCGACATTTAATTTTCGCGTCACTTAAATTTCGTGATTTTTTTTAAATCGCAAAATGCGCGAAATTAACGTGTCGCGAAAATTTCATGTAATAAGGTAGTTTTGCTACACTTGGGGGGACAAATCTAATAAATTATATCATTATTGTACGTCGTTATTGTTCAGTCCTTGAAATTATGCAAAAAAAAATTTCTATTATTATTTTTTCAGTATACTGACAACTATTGTAAGGCTGAGAATGATATAGAGAATCAAGGAAGTTGTTATCTGACCAGGAAAAAGCCTGGTCAGAGAACACGACCCACCCACCATTTCAAAATTCTTGATGTTGTGAAAAAAATTCAACATTCTTTTATTTTCAATAGTTTCAGAGCTTTGTAGTAAGTCAGTGTTTCACTGCATTCTCAGCTGATTAAAACGTTTACAAATAAAATAATGAGGTGCATCATCATGGTATAAGACATAATTTTGATGTTACATTGTACAGTATATGTACCATTATTGCATGGATCCACTGACTAAAGAAATGAATATTGAGCAACATGAAAAATGAAGAAGAACAAGCTACATACATGTAGTGTGTTAGACATTACCGGTAAGCCTTACTTTGAAAAAACAAAAAATTCTCACCAGTCCAGTGTCCACACATAAATCCAAAGCATTGATCCAGCGGGCATGTGCGCAGGCCTCAACGAGTAGGGCACCTGTTGAAGCACTAAATAATCTAATGTGGCCTGTTGCAAAACCACCAATGATCAAACCCTTATATAGGTACACAGATGAACAAGGAAACCTAAAACAAAAAAAATATATATTTTGAGTCAGTCAGGGTTAATGACGGAGCAACAGCATTGAAGGAGAAGTGCCCGCAAGGAATCCATGATGGTGTCAGAGGACCGGCCTCCCATCAATACGGCAGGGGTTGGATTCCTGAAATTGAGTAAACGAATTGGTTGAATTTCCTGTCAGCTGTTTTATTTCCTCACGGGTATCCACTGGTTAACCTGCTTTAAGAGCCAGTATCACGATCTTCTTATAGTTTTGCCTATGCGTGAGCCGTCAATATCTTGTGGTAATTATTTGCCGTCTCACTTTTGCGGCCTGCGATTGGTTCTAATGTTGAAATTGACGTTGTTGCACTGAATTGAGTTGCTGACGTACGCAAACAAACACGTTTCGCAGGTAGAAAGAATTGAAATTCCGATCAGGTGCAGGTTGATTAGTTTACAGTTTTATTTATCCTTATAAATGATGGATCACGATACAAAAGTAATTGCGATTTTGAGACGGCAATACCACATTATATTGACGGCGTTGGGAGAAAATATATTCCATATTGGGCTCCGTCGCTTTGCAACTCCACCCAATACGGAATATATTTTCTCCCAACTAGCCGTCAATACAATGTGGTATTGCTGTCTCAAAATCGCAATTTGTTTTTAGTGTGCTGCATTTTTCTCACGCCATACATGTACATCGGGTTGCAATAATAAACAGCTGATTTGAAGGAAATCTGAGACAAGCGACCAAACATTTCTTGGGGGCATTCTTAAAAAGAGAGAAGCATTGTCATCTTGTTTCCTTCTTTGTGCATGCCTAATATGAACTATATCAAAATGATCTTGTTTTGATAAAAACCTTGGTCCACACTTTTTAGCCTGTTATAATTGACATTACCAGTACGTATCAAAAGTAAAGAGTCAA
>NC_090874.1:8333588-8341088 GCF_036669935.1 Montipora foliosa
AACTCTTTTTCTCTTCCCAATTGTTGGCAACAATGCCATAGAACCTGAACGCAGTATTTTCTTGTTTGAGGAAAGAAAGATCAATCCCAGATAATATATATATATAATTTTATATGAAGTATATTTTTTCTTTTCTTTCTGCAGAACAAAAAGTGAGTGGACTGCTTTGAAACTTGTGAGAACATATTGTGACTCATTCCAAGCCTTGTTACTTCCCCTTTGATGTAAACTGTTTTTTTTTTCTGTCAGTCTCTCTATTTCTGCATACTGATTCATTCACAGTCTAGGATGATGAAAAATTATCTTTCATCCCCTTGTCAATCCAGACCATGCTAATCTTTATTCTGGTGTTCTTCTGGTTTATTCTGCCTTATTCTGGTGTCATTCCGCCTCGCTCCAGTATATTTCGGTACCACTCTTCTTCATAACATTTCATTCAGGTGTCATTCAGAGTCATTCTGCCTTGTTCCGGCACATTCCATTCTGTTCCATTCCATTCCTGTTTATTAACTCCCGTTTTCTCCAGTGTATTGTTTTCTTTGTTTTAGATCATCAGTGTCTGATCTAGAGCACGCCAATGTGGGATTAGGGCATTTCGAGCGAAAGTGTCCCCAAATATTTGTCTCCCGGGTCATTTGACAAATATTTGCTGCGACTAATTAATAATTTCCTTTCATTTTGGCAAGTTTTTTAGAAACAGTTAATTCTCTTTCGTTTTTTAGAACTGCATGACAGTATAAGGCAGTGAGAGTTTCACAAGGGTTTATTACACAAGATACAAATAAAGGAAATTGTTGAAAATGTAAATTGATACTTGCGCGTTATAAGTAAATAAATAAATAAAAAATTGTGGCAGCCTAGAATCTGATTCCTGGGAACTAAAAGAACGATCCTCATTCGGGGGAGGGGGAATCCATTTATTAAAATGCACACGCTTCATTCCGATTCCCTTATAAAAGGTACAGTGTGTATCATTTGATCACGGTTGCTCTCGTTTTGCTTGATTATTATGTCGAAGTAGAGAAGAATATTATCATTCTTTGGTCGAGAAAACATAACAAATGAAGAACAAAATCAGCAAAGGGCCAACACTGGTGTGCGATGATAATGAAGATAAATCGACTGATAATGATGAATTGAACCAAAGGCTAAAACTTTTAATCTACCTCTTAGTTCTGTTAAAAAACCCATGTCTTTCATCTGGAAAAAACTGAAAGAGAGTGCGGTCTCTTTGTACCAGAATTTTGTTCAGTATAACACATGATTGTTGTAAATTTTTACTGATTTTGCCTTTTCATGTAAAAATATTGCATCATTTAAATTAATGTACTGCTTTAATGCTACTTGTTCGTTATAGCTGAGTTGACTTTTCAATTCCCTGCAGTTCAATAGCAAGGGAAAAACATGTGTCCCCCCTCCCCCAAAATTGGAGTGCCCCCTTGAAAATAATTTTGACTGGGACAGATTGTTCCCCAAAAGAGTCTACTCTAGATCAGACATTGATCATCCATGAGCTTCATAATTCCCTATGTAGGGAAGATACATGTAGCTGTTTACAAACATTCCTCTTGTCATTCAAATGTACCAGTCACAAGAACTAAAGAACCCTTCGCATCAGCATTGCATTAATAACAAGAGGTGCAGCCACAAACGACATCTTTGCAAAGCATCAAGATGACATTTGGCAAACAGAAAAATGAATGAAAAGTATTTGTTTTAAGGGTATCGCATTGACGAGATAAGAGCAAGAGACTCTGAAACAAAGCAAAATCATAAGTATACACACGTACCTGAGCCCCTTTTACTGAGGTTATTACCAAAACTGTTCTCTCCGGTAGCTCGCACCATTTTGCCTGAAAACATTGTAACAAAGATATAATTCCAGAAGTTGTTTCCGCACTTGCTTCAGTTTACAGTGTACAGCGAAAAGAATGTGCCTAGTTTAGCCAACACCGAACGACAAATCTTCCCTTCGCCCGTGTTCTAAGTAAATTTCAAAATTGTGATTCGAACATTCCGACTCATGATAAATTCTATGAAACACAAGAAAATCATGATCGGACATAATTTTCTTTCACCTGTAGCACAGCAGAACTGCTATGTGTTCCCTCTCCTTTACAAGAAACTTGTTTCTGGTTAACAACGCTTCCCTTCGTTACGTTGGTAATGCAAACAAACGCCTTATGAACGACACCATAGGTGACCGATTGTTTTTCCTGCGACGACAAAACGGTGAGATTATTGCAGAGCGAGGAAGCACTAGCTTTGAGAGCTACAGACGTACTCCTTGTGAACATTACGATTGAAATTTTAATGTAACCGCGACTGATGACCGGCGAAATTCAGTGTTTAGGAGCCAGGTGTCAAAAGCCTCCAGGCGTTTCCGTACACTTATAATGTACCAACCAGTTATTGTGGGTACCAGTCCTAAACCGGTGGAGCAAACCAGTTTCAACACTTTCAAGAGACCTTGACAGTAGAACGATTGACACTACAACACTTTATCACGTAACAGCATTGTTATGGTACCAAGTGAAACATTGCTTATTGCTGAACAAGATGCAGTCATTTTTGTGACGTAACAAGTTACCATGGCAACAGGAAAGCCTTGCAAAAACACCCTATATTTTGGCATTAGTTGCTTATGTCGGAAAAACGAACTTGGTGACTCCAATTTTTAATTGCACAAAAGTGATCAGCAAGCCAAGATGAAACTCTCTGCAAAGTTTGAAAATTTTCTATGTAGCGGCTTCACAGCTACCTTAATTTTCAATTATTTAAGATGGCTCTGAATCCGCCTCACAGAATTTTTTTAAACTTTGCAGAAAGTGTTATTCTGGCATGCTTATTACATTTCAGAAATATAAATTGGGGTCACCGATTCGTTTTTGAGATATGAGCAACTTAAGACAAAATATAGGGCACCAGAAAGCAACTGACTAAAGTGAACATTGATGGTCTTACCGTTGGTGAGAGCAGTATAGTTCCCGTAACTTCAGTTAGGAACTTAGGATCATGGTTTGACCAGAACCTGAGTATGATTCCACACATTAATAAGATATGTAAAGCTGCGTCTTTTCATATTTACAATATAAGGCGGATCAGAAAGTACCTCACCATCGATGCCGCACATACGCTTGTCCACTCCATTGTTATTGGAAGCTTAGACTATTGTAATAGTCGTCTTTATAAAGTTCCCGCGATACACATAAGTAAGTTACAACGCATCCAAAATAGTGCTGCCCGGCTCGTATGTTCAACTCCGAGGTTTAATCATATTACACCCGTCTTATTTTCTTTGCACTGGCTACCCGTTACTTACCGTATCGAGTTCAAAATATTAGTTTTAACGTTTAAAGCAATTTATCAACTGGCGCCGTCCTATATCTGTAATCTGGTTCGATTAAAGGATAAATGTAAGTACCAGCTTCGTTCTTCTAAAGAACTACTTTTACAGTTGCCCATAAAGAAAACAAAGAAAACTCTGGGAGACAGATCATTCCAAACAGCTGCCCCTGATTATGGAACAGCCTGCCTGCGAGTGTTAGAGACATCGATGACTTTTTGGTTTTTAAACGAACTATAAAGACTTATTTATTTAGGAAGGCTTTTGCCTCTTATTGTTAGATTGACTACTTTTAAAGTTATTAATTTCAAGTATTCTTAATTATATTTTATTGTAATTATTAGGAGTAGTTTTAGTTGTAAGGCGCATTTGATCATATTCAGATGTTAATTTGCGCCTAATAAGTAATAAATTATTATTATTATTATATTATTTTTGCAGGGCTTTGCTGTTGCCATGATAACTTTTTAAGTAAAAAAAATGACCGAATCCTTTTTAGCAATAATTGGTAAAAGTAAAGTAAAGTAAAGTCAATTTATTTAACGTCGGTAGACTAGTTCCTTCAGTTATGAAACTGGTATCAATGGAAGCCGACGTTGCGCGTTTTACCCCCCTCCCTCTGTCAGTGTTCCGTTTCACGGATATTTAAAGCTATAGCTACACGGGTCAGAGGAAAGTGGAAACAGACGTTGAAGTCAACGAGGATCGAAGTGGGGACCCCTTGCTCCGAAAGCCGCGCACTTGCCAACTGAGCTACGCCTGCAAAATGTTGGTTTTTGAGGAGAGGGGAAAACCGGAGTACCCGGGGAAAAACCTCTCGGAGCAGAGTAGAGAACCAACAAACTCAACCCACATATGGCGTAGAATCCGGGAATCGATCCTGGGCCACATTGGTGGAAGGCGAGTGCTCTCAACACTACGCCAGCCCTGCTCCTCAGTGATGTTTTATATGGTACCATAACATTACTGTTGAGTGATAAAGTGCTGTAGTGTCAATCCTTTTCATGATAATAAGTAAGTTTCTTTCAAGTGTTGAAACTGGTTTGAGCCACCTTAAGTGGAAAATCTGGAACCGGTTGTTCAATAGCGCGATTAATGCTAATCCCCGATTAAAAATGTATCAAGGAGTTTATTTCTCTATTCCCAAATGCTGTTCAACGCTGATGTTCGGCAAAACTTTACGTAAGAGGAAGTTAATCTAGAAAAACAAAAAATAAGCGAAAAAGGAACTTTCACGAAAAAGTTGAAAAAATGAAGCTAAACTTTACACTAATCCTGGTTTAAGTTAATCGGCTTTCAAACAACCGGGCCCCGATTCACTAAGTAATCAACTATTTGCGACAGAAAACCGGAGCAACTATAGAATACAGGGCCATTTTTCAAGCAATATCACTGCAGTGACTCCGAGGCTCGCCAGTAAAAGTGAATGTTTAAGGAAGGAATATGGTTTAACATTCAGTGGCTCTGCGTCTCGTCAGTGAAATTCAATTATTAACTAGACGCTCTATGAGGGTACACTGGGTTGCCTGTGGCAGGTGTTACTCAAAAACATAAGGGACTGAGTTGGGTGGCATTGAACTGCAGCGTTCCAGTCAATTTTTTTTAAGTCAGGGGTCATTAAGACCATTTAAGGGGTCACCCAGAAGTCGTGCCAGCAGAGGCCCTTTGGCTCACACGTTGATACGACGAAACAGATCTTTTTCTGAGGTTAAAAACTTGGCTACCAGCCTATTAATCATTTGTCAGAAAGAAAAAATCCCTGTCATCTTTAGAAAAAATAGGCACGCATCGCGTACGTGTGGTAGTGCAGTAACACAGCGCTTTATTCCATATTGTCAACTGAGCTGCTTTTTGTCTTCCAGGATATTCAAGTTCAATATGTAGCTCTAATAGTACACGATATTGTTTTGGTATTGTATATCAGTCATATCATGGTAAAAGTCTTAGGTAAATAGCCCCCTGAGAAGACATGTGGTTACTAGCAACGTACTAAACCCAGAAAGATTGAAGAAAATAAAAGGGAATCGAGAAACATTGGGTTCTAGGCTGACATGTTGATCATTTCCAACTTCCCTCACAACTTCGTTTCACCACAAATTGAAGTGTGCACTCTGAGCGTCTGACAGCTTTGTAATACAAACGTTCACTGAAGTTAATCCCTGTCCGGCGGAGTTCACTTCGTAACAGAAGCATAGGTCGGACCGAAAATTCTATTTTAACGCTCAAAAATGCGAACTAAGCAAGATACAGATTTTGTTAGCTTGCTTTATGCAAAACAAATATTGATGCAAAAGTAAATAAATATTGATACACAGGTTTTAGGAAGAGTAGAAGGAAGTTTTCAGGATGGTTGATCGAGAATAAAATATTTTGCCATCAGCAACAAAATTTACGACATAAAAACAACATTAATTTTGAACCGCGAATATGAAAAGTTACCATCAGCGAAAAATATTTTGGGAGATTTTTACTACGTTCAATTTTGTTATTGCACTTTTGGCTGCACAAGTAAATCGCAAAATCGAAAGTGACATCGAATTCAGCGGGCGCCGTGATCGAGTTAACGCGGTGCGTTTACTCGCGAAACAGTGAAGAATCTTTGTCAAATGATGGCAAGATACCGGGTTTTTGTTTTTGTTAGTTTTCTTTTTCTTTAAAGTGTTATAAAGTTTGACAAGAAATGTGCGAATTCAACACAAAGATCACAATCGCCCAACACTTGAGATTGCCTATTGTTTCTTTAAAGTCCAAGACGAGGTTATTCATCACCAGGTAATTCCATCTTTTTGCGAATAGCAGCTACTTTATTGTTCATCAGCGTCACAATTTTTTGCCGATTTTGAGACTCATTTCGCTGAAGCTCACGCACGCTTCCAACAGACCTGTTTACAGTGCACTACCACAAAAATCCTCCCGTATCACATTTCAACACACATATGCAAATTTGTTTAGCTCCAAAATTACACAACATAATAAATTTACAAAAGGTGGAAATCTCACGAAAATCTTTTCCAGCGAAATATTTATTGAAACAAACAACATATTTGCTATTAGAGGCAAAAAACCCTTCCTACTTCAATTGCGTGCGTGCAAACGACACAAATAATCGGTGTCACAAAGCAGATGCAATTAAATAAATTTCTGAGAGTTCACATCAAACCCTCTTCGAAAGAACCTTGCATATCAGTATGGGGATCGACCTATCCTTCTAATCTAAATCGCGTATTTTTACTTCATAAAAAGGTTTTAAGAATCATATCAAAAAGCGCATTCGATGCTCATACTGAACTAATATTCAAGCAGCTGAAAATTCTGATATTTATCGATCTCAAATGGGCAAGATTATGTTTTCCTTTAAGAAAGGCCTCCTTCCTGATGCATTCAGTGATGTTTTTGCTGACTAATAAAATTCTTCATTATAATACTAGAAACTCCAACTCCTTCAGTCTAAAACAAAAGAAATCATCTCGAGGATCTGGGGAATAAATATAAGGATTTGTATACGAGTTTATTTCCCAGAGCCTCGAGATGATGCCTTTTGTTTTGGATTGAATTTTAATATATCTAAAGTGGCCTATTATTATTATTATAAATTCACTCATTACTTTCAACGACGTGACCAACAGCCATAGTATTACTGCGAAACAAAAGAAAATGTGTGCATGAAATGTTCTAACGGATAAAGTTTGATAAGAAAGAATGTTTTTTTTTTCCACTGATCAAAGTGGTTTATTTGTTTGGTGCCACCATCAGCATGGACGAAGGATAAAAAAAATGTTGAAGGACCTCCAGGTTCTCTCTGAAAATCAAAGAGCGTAAACATCATGAAAAGAGTAAATCGTTTTATTAAGGTCACTATAGACACACCAAGTTTTGGCACCACCAAAGATGACATAATTGGAAACCAAAAGAGAATGCCATGGTTTTGTAACGTCTGCAGATGAGAATGGTCAAGATGAAAATTGCTCGATACTTGAAAAAATTAGCTAATTTTATTTGGGCGCGCAGTATTAGGGCTTCAACATCCGTTCGATTTTGTTGAACGATGTTGACCGCTGGGGTGGCAAGCGGTTTCAACATATCATCAACATTTGATTCAAGAAAGCTTCATCAGAGGCCTGGTATTCAGCCTGCCGTTGTTACAATGGAAACGG
>NC_090874.1:8351088-8371088 GCF_036669935.1 Montipora foliosa
GCCTATCATCTAAGTGGGGTAGATGAGCCTTCAATCATACAAGAAGCAAAGTCGAGTGATCTCGCTGCAGAATGGAAAGTGGCTACGGATGCAGAGTACAATTCTCTGATTGAGAACAAGACATGAAAGTTGGTTGAATTACCCCTGGGTCGGAAAGCTATAGGATGCAAATGGCTGTTTCAGCTGAAGCATGATGTGGCACGGCTAGTAGCCAAGGGTTACGCCCAGAAATATGGAATTGATTAGTTTCTCTTCGATGCGCTTTTTGCTAGCGTTTGCAGTCCAGCATGATTTCCTGATTCATCACGGATGGACGTTGAGACACCTTTTCTTAATGGCAAACTTAATGAAGTAATTTACATGCAGCAACCGTAAGGATACGTGAAACCCGGAGAAGAGCATCTGGTATGCAAGCTAGAGAAGTCGCTATATGGATTAAAGCAGTCGTCCCGATGTTGGAATAAAGCTTTCAGGGAAAATGTTGAAAACATTGGTTTCACTCAAACCTCAGCAGACCCCTGTGTGTTCATCAGAAAGAAGGATACGCTCACAGTCATCGCAATCATCAAGGGACTGGGCAGTACATCGAAACCGGTGTTCACACCTGCTGATTTGAACGTCAAGCTTCAAAAGGAAGATGGTGTTAGCAGAACAGTCGATACAATCTCGTACCAGTCCATCGTTGGGAGCCTACTTTATGCTGCAATCACAACTCGTCCGGACATCGCCCAAGCAGTGGGGGTTGTTCTGTGCAACTCCCACAGAAAGTCACTTAACTGCAATAAAACGGATTCTCAGATATCTGAAAGGAGCTGTATATCTTGGCCTGAGTTACAAGAAGTGTGCTGATGGAAACCTCATTGGTTTCTCAGATGCTGATTGGGCGAGCGATGTGGATGACCGCCACTCCACTTCAGGAAACGTGTTTTTACTGGCTAAGGGAGCAGTGACGTAGCTGAGCAAGAAACAGGCCACCGTTGCACTGTCGACAACAGAAGCTGAGTATGTAGCCCTTAATGCGGCCACCCAGGAAGCAATCTGGCTTCAAAGGTTATTCACAGATGTAGGAAAACCACTCGAGGAACCCATCATAATTAATGAAGACAACCAGGGAGCTATTGCAATGGCAAAGAATCCTGTGGGTCATGCTAGGAACAAACACATTGATATTCGCTATCATTTCAGTCGCGAAGGAGTGCAAGACGGAGCGATAATTTTAAAATATGTAGCCACTGGTGAGATGATTGCGGACATTCTGACGAAGCCGTTACCTAAGCATCCCTTCGAGAAACTTGTCATCCAACTAGGAATGAAAACTGTCAAATAAGCAATGTCAAAAGTGGGAGTGGCGGTTGCTAATTTGAACTTTAAGCACACTGACACTACTTCTCAGGAATATTTAATTAAGCTTCGCATTGGTGATAGTCTTTTTCTTTTGTTATTGAAGCTATTGTTTTTCGTTTCAATTTAAGTTTAAATAGCTTATTCTGTTGTACTTTTACTTTAGTGTGTAACCCTCGGTGAGTGATGAGAAGGGTTGTCCTACGTTGCAAAAAATAAAACGCACAGAATCTGATGCAAGCTGTAGTGAAAACACTACAGAATAATCACCACACTAACACCTCTTCGTTTTTCAAAGGGTCTCCGGCTACCCGTGTCGTCTGATCACACGGAAGCAGCTGACCGTGCATTTCAGTGGAAAAGAATCTGAAGAGGCAACGTGTGATCGAGGCTTTGACAGCCTCACGAGATGAACTGGCCCTGCGCACAGGAAAGAAGACCCTATCTCCGCCTTCTTTAGTGGATATCATTAATGTGTAGCCTGTGTGATAATTAGCTGCGTTGAATTTATTTTCAACTCAATATACTGCTTTCTTGTTGTAAATAGCATTAGAAAGTGGAGAACGGAGTGTGAAAAGCAAATTTGTAAATAAAGCAACAAATGTGAAGTATACTTGCAGTGTATCAAACTTTTAGAACCATTTTCAATCCAATGCCGTACAACCTAAAGCAATAGGGAGTTTAAGAGACGACAACGCCAAAAAGCAGTAATATTATTGGTTAAAAGAGGAAAAAATGATTATGCTACTCGTGCAGCAATCATTTTTGAGCATTTCTCCCCCACACTTGCCAGAACTACAACTTGAAATGACCAAATTTAAGGTTTTCTGTACTTAAAATCCGTCGGCACCAATCCAGGTATAGAATACTTCTCCCATATTGTACAACATAAACAAGTTGGAATCATCGTGAATTACTTAAAATAGCTCAAAGTTATATTTTGAAGCGCCGTAGCTGTCGTGGTTTCTTAAACTCCCGACGGATTGGCAAGCACAGCGGATGCTGACGCTCAAACGAGTCAATCCTGACGCGGAGAAAAAATGTGTGGTTCACGCAGGGGTTGAAAATGACTATGGGCTAGTTTGAGACTGTGGCGTGAAATCTCGCATGGTAATTCAATGACCAGAGTCTTCAAAACCAACGTTTTGATTAACATCACCTGACGAGTGGAGAACCCTGCATCAAAATAGACTATACATCTCACTGGGCGTAACGTCTTACCAAAACAGACAGGAGTGAGGCAGTAGATGGAGTAACATTTCCCAGATCACGTGGTGTCAGTTCCTGGAGCTGAGACCCGGCGAAAATCACAAGAGCTGGCCACACAGCTGTATTTTAAAGTCCCAAAAGACAAAAAAATTTGACACTTTATGCGTTAAATGCTTGCCATTTTTTTTGTACTTTTCTGGTGATCAACGGTCTGCAGCACTTGGCTTCGTCATAAAAGAAGTTCTCATTGAAACATCTGCGGTTTTGGGTCAATGTGGGCTCAGGTTTGGGCATCACGTGATAAATCAACGGTTCATGCTCGGGGCCATCTTTGTCTACAGAAGCTCCCCCCAAGCTGGCATCATTAAGCTGGAATGTGAGTAAAGGCAAGCCTTTGAAAGAAAACAGAGGTGACAGATGATTTCATGCAGCCTGGGACGCCTAACTTGAATGCTTTGTTGTGAACATGGCGGTTCACGACTGAAGTTGTCTCTCTAGCCTTTCTGTGGACGAATAGGCAACTTTCACGATCGCGTCATTTGACTACAGCAACCAGAATTCTCTTTGTTGTTCTTTTTTTATTTACATTTTGTATTCCCAGTGGGGTAAGAATAACAATATCTCTAATTGGCATGAGAGAAGCAAAACCTGAAGGATTCTGGTACTTGTAGTCAAATGGCGTCATCACGTAAATGTCCTGTTCCAGTACCTACCGATACAATAGCGCTTTGCACTAATGACGTCGTGAAACTATAGACCCCAATGTGTCTCAGACAAACAAAGTTCAGTCTTTAAGAGTCGCAAGGGAAATGAGGCGTAATATTCGCTTCAATCTTCATGGTTTTAATCGACGTCGAACGTGTTCCTGACTGTATTTTCGAGAGAGAACCAGAACAATATAAAATTGAGCAGCTGAAACGGTGCTTAAACTGTAGGGGGTTGAAACCGACGGGCAAACGTGACAACCTTTCAAAACGAGTGAGGGGCTGTATAAGGTCGTATAAACAGTGGAAGTGAACACTTGCTTGATCCGAGCATCGATAATGGCACTTGGTCTGCGTCGAAAGTACTAAAAGAGGTTCGAAGTTGGAGGGAAATGATACCGTAGTGCAAGTTCTATTCCCTATTCTACTCCGTCGACTGGTTGAAATGTTGGAAAAGTGGTGATGGGCCTACGTTACTCCAGCTGCTGGCAAATTGTTGTCTGTTTTGCTCTAAGATCTCTTTGATGAATTTTTCTTTGCGATATACTACGTAGTATGGGGGCGTCTTAAATATTTCTCTTAGACGTGGGTAATTTTCTATCAGGTGCCATTTCCTCGTGAGCGGGGTGGTCTTTTGTGACAAAACTCAAAATTCGGTTACGTGTACATGCAGGCGGCTTTGTTTTCCTCTCCCATTGCACGATCTCTTTTAGTTGGAGAATTTCAGTTCAGAGAGATGCCTTTTAACACTGCTCTCAGGGTAGCCTCTATTTCTTAGGCGTATCTCAAAGTCTTGTGCGTTTTTCAAATCTAGAATGGCAAGAATTTGTTATTCGAAGGCGTAATGCTTTCCCTTTTATGAACCTTCTTGATACGCCTCGTGGCCGTCAGGAAATTCCGCTGTGAGACCTTTTTCTCCAGCCCAGTGACGAGCACAAATATACGTATTCGTGGTGATGTTTGCACCGTAAATCGATTAGCCAAGGCTTACATTTCTCGATGTCTTAACGATGGTTTTGGCAGCGGTATGAGACTTTCTCTCCCAATTCCTGCAATTCAGTCTTTGAGAGATTCTGGCAATTTATGGTCATTTATCTGGATATTGTGAGTCCGATTACAACAATCACCCCAACAACTGTGTTTGGTACTAACAATTCTACCCCCTTTTAAGAAACTAACTCCATACACTCACTCATACATTTGTTTTCAGTAGATCAAAATGTTTGTCTGAGTCTACGCGGGGGCTCATGTGACAAAGTCTATTTTTGGTAATAGTGCACAACGCAATTTGGGCAAGTTTCAAAACTAAAATCTTCAATCGATGCTGTATTTTGCTGGTAGGACTGGGTGGCCCGACACTTATATGAAAAATCTATGAAACGAGAATCGGTGGTCTCCGTTGTCTTGGAATGGCAGAATTACCCACCAGAATTCTTTTTGGGTATGAACGAGGCAACTTGAGAAGCACAAGACTGTTCCTCTTAAAATGGCTGAAGCACGGCCAGAGGAAAGGGTAGTGAGAAGAGGATTTCTAGCCAGATACTAAGGAAAAGCCCTGGTGTGTGCTCTTAATTTCTTAACACGTTTTTGGGATAGAAAATTCGCGGCAAAGTAGTGTTTTTTTCCGCTGTTGTCGTCGTAGCAAAAAACTACCCTTTCAGTCTTTTCTTGTCAAAGGAACGGTATGTTAATAAGAGAATTATTACCCAGATTTATATTTGCAGATTACTAAAGGAAAACTCTACATCTTAATGCAATAAACGCATTCAAAATTTCCTCATATTACTGTACAGAAGTCTGTTTTTAATGATTCTGCGGCTACTGTATATGAAATTTAACTGAGTTTTCTGTCCGGTCTTCTTCTCATGATGTTTGCGTAAAATTCATTCTGTCCCTCAATAAACCTAGAACAACCAGCTATGGTCTTAACTCTTTTTCTTCCTTGTCAGCTAAGTTGTGGAATGCGCTAACGGGTTTTAAAATGAGAATTTAGAGTCGCTCTTTGTGTAGCTGCTTTTCTTTTTAATTAATGTTTCTTTAAATAAATTATTTTATATTGAGTTATGTATCCTTATATGCTATGAATTGTAGCTGTAAATATGTCTCGCAGATATTAGCTCTTGTAGTTACTCTGAAATTCGAGATGAAAGAATGTTTATGCGTGTAGGTTACCTTTAGCAGGGCATGTGTGTACACTTTGTATTCCACGACTCTAGTGCCGACCACATGAGATAACATTACTTTCTCCATGAATATTAAAGGCAAACATCAAAGGAGCAAACAAAGATGCCAAGATTTAGGTTGGAAAGTCCACGACCGTGCACAATCTTTTGTTTTGCGATCATACACTATGCATGAATTACGTAACCAACACGTTTCTATTGGTTAGTTCCTCAATACTGAGTAAACAACTATTGTGTTTTGTGCACGGTCAAGGCCAAAAAAGAGAACAAAAACCTACAACAAAGAAATTTGTCGGGTTTCATAACCATTTCCCTCTAATAACTATGCTTGCAACGGCCAAAGACGTTGCGCGACCAGTTGCAGAAACCGTTGCGAAAAGTAGAATTAAGTTTTACTTTCGGCAAACGGTTGCAACGAATTTTTTAAACATTGCGTAGTGTAGCATCTGTCCTGCAACTTGTGTCGCAACGGTTTGCGGCACCATCCAATGAAAGTGTTTCTTTAACCTCATGTGATCATTGAAACAAGACAAGTTGCATGAAACGTTGCTCAGTGTAACACCCGTAAAACAACTTGTTTCGTAATGTGAGAAAAGCTTGTAGAAATGGCGTTGCGAGACAAGTTGCACGAAAAATTGCACAGTGTAACAACGCCTTAAGGAGGCTCGAAAGGGTTTTCAGCTGAGCGCGTGCGCGTAAGCCACACACGCAATTCTAAAAGCTGCTCGCGTCAGCTCACGATTCAAAATGGGTCACCAGAAATAGACAAATACCGCTAATTTCACTCACCTTTCTTCTAATTCCTATACATATGGAATATAAATAGACATCACCTATTCACGAAAACTACGAAAAATTGTAAACACACGGTTTAATGGTCACTTAAATCCGTTTGTGTTGGCCTGTATCTTCATTCGCGCGACCAACTTGAATGAGCGGGCAATGCGTGCGTAAATGCCGATCTTGTAAACCCCTCATTTTTCCTGATTTTGCAAGTCTACTCGTTTATATCTCTGCCTTCGGACGGTGAATTTTTTTGCATGTTAGCTTCGATTAATTTAAAACGTCTGTCTTTTAAATTTAAAACAATTCTGAAGGTGAAAAAAAAATTACAGAGATTTCAAAAAAACCTATTTTTCTCAAAAACTGACCTACAGATGTTGTTGAATTTTAAATATTTTAGAGATTATTTCTAACATTCTCTGGTAACGTTGAATGGGGAGACTTCACCGTTTTTTCAAAAACCACAATATATCTTGATTTTAAAACACAAAGAAGTGCCTTATATTGTTGCTATGGTAACGTTATTTTGAAGGAAAATGAGATGTGAAAAATCAATAATGGGTACTTAATACCCTTGTCAAATTTTTGTCTTGATATGATTACCTTAACTGTATCTAAGGACAGAACATGTTTATTACTGGGTTGCCTATGGCAAACCCAGTCGAAGTCTGGGTTTAGTTTGTTTGTTTTATTTATTACTGGATTGCCCTATGGCAAATCCAGTCGGAAATTAGGTAGTTTTCGGTTTTTTTTTTAGTATTTTTTTCCGTGTCGGTAAAAGTCTTGCCCGTCACTCCCCTGGAAAGTGGTGTCTTTGTGCATAGAGCCTTCTGCGCGTATTTTCTTAGGTTCGAGAGGGTAGTGGAACTGCGTAGATTTCTCTAGTGGACACAGTTAGAATCATTAACTTAGCCGGCAATGGCGTCGAAAGTCATGTAACGCGAATGGCGTTTTAGTGGATCCTTAAACAAAATATACCCTTATGGAGCTCAATAATGGAAAGGCAGTTGGATAAACTAGGCAGGAATCTCAAAAGCGACGAGTACTGGACTTCGACAACAATCTATCGCCCGTCGAGACGAAATCAAAGTGAGCTGTATTTACCTGAAGTACATGGTAATTTGACACGATTGAGTTTCTTGTCTTCACGCACGCAATGAAATAGGAAGAGGTTTTCGCCTCTAAGAGCAAATATGTTGTTTGTTTCGATAAAATTTTCGCTGGAAAAGGATTCTGTGGTATTTTCTGCCTTTGTGAATTATAATATCACGTTGTGTATTGAATTTTCGAGCTTAAGGTTGAAATGTGATATGGGAGAAGTTTTTTTAGCATTGCTCTGTAAGCAGGAAGGGTTCACAAGCCTGTTGGAAGCGTGCTTGAGTTTCAACAAACTGAGCCCCAAAATCAGTGAAAAATTGTGACGCAGATGAATAGTAAAGTAGCTGCTATTTCCAAAATGATGGAATTACCTGGTGATAAATAGCGTCGTACGCGTCTTGGAGAGTAAATTTTGACTTTGCATAAACAAGAGTTGGGCGATTGTGATCTTTGTTTTGACTTCGCTCATTTCATTGTCAAACTTTATAACACTTGACAGAAAAAGAAACTTACAAAAACCCGGTATCTTGCCATCATTTGACAGAGATGCTTCACTGTTTGGCGAGTAAACATGCCGCGGTAACTTAATCACGGCGCCCGCTGAATTCCGGCCATGTCACTCTCGATTTTGCAATTTACTTGAACGTAGCAAAAATCTCCCAAAATGTTTGTCGTTGATCGTAACTTTTTATATTCTATATTCACGGCTCAAAATTAATGTTGTTTCCATGACGTAAATATTTTATTCTCGATCGACATTCCCGGAAACTTCCTTGTGCTCTTTCTAAAAAATGTGTATCAATAGTTTTTTGCTTTTTCATCAATATTTGTTTTGCATAAAGCAAGCTAACAGAATCTGTACCTTGTGCTGAGTTCGCATTTGTTAGCGTTAAAAGTATTTTCGGTCAGATGTTTCTGTTTTTTATGAGGGGTTTATTGTTTTGGTCTCCCATCCCAACACTAACCCCGCGAAACAGGGCTTGACTTCAGTGAAGTTTAGTATTACAAAGTTTTCAGATGCTCAGAGGGCACACTTGTGGTGAAAAGAAGTTGTGAGGGAACTTGAAAATTATCAACATGTCAGCCCAGAAGCCAATGTTTCTCGCTTCTCTTTTATTTGTTATTCTTCAGAGACTGGAATGCTTTATTTCAATACCACACAATTCAGTGCCTTCTGATTGTCTGTAACACGTACCACAGGCAACCAGTGTATGCTTCACGGAGGCATCTCGTTTGTTTGAAAAAAGGAGAAACTATTTTGAGCCTCCTCAGAGCAATCGAAATCTTATGCTGAATTGACAAGGGCGGTCTGGAGCTGTGTGTTGGAGTGGGATCTGTCTCAAATGGTTTAGGGCCTGACATTTCTCTCCCTAACTGCCATACCGGGAGGAAGGGCGGTATCTGAAAGCAGCGAAGGTTCAACTGCGTCCAAAAGGGATCGCACGGGCCAAAATCCCGGGACGACTCGTTTGGTACGACGCTCCA
This sequence comes from Montipora foliosa, assembly GCF_036669935.1. Lineage (NCBI taxonomy): Eukaryota > Metazoa > Cnidaria > Anthozoa > Scleractinia > Acroporidae > Montipora > Montipora foliosa. The sequence continues at coordinate 8,359,892 of NC_090874.1, forward strand.
GTGCGATGTCCTGAGGTATTGCATTTTTCTCTCTTGTTCAAAAATTCCGTCAGCACGTGCGTAAATGTTTTGGTTCTCCGATACGTACCATTCGCCCTTGTCACACGACGGCCATAGCGTCCCGGGAGACCAAAATGCTTTGTTTTACCACACCAAGCCTCACCTCCATGGTTTCCACTGCGAGGCTTGGCATGATAAAACAAAGGTCTTTTGGTCTCCCGGGACAATATGGCCGCCGTGTGACAAGGGCGAATACCAAAAAAAGATGCTTGTTTTTTACAAGGAACTGACATTTCCGTTGATTCTACAGGCATACCCGTAGTGTAAGGACCGTGCGTGTCTGGTCTTCTCGAGACGGGTGAGAGATCGTTTCATGCACACTGGGATGCCTAACTTGAATGCCTTGTTGTGAACATGGCAGTTCACGAGTGAAATTGTCTCTCTGGACGAATTCCAGGACCTATCGATACAATTTGGGCACGTTTCCATAGCTAAAATCTTCAATCGACGCTGTATTTTGCTGGTAGGACTGGGTAGCCCGGGGTGAAATGTTAATTGGGGGTCTTCCCTTATCATGGAATGGCAGAATTGATCAACATAATTCTTTTCCTCGAGAATCTCTATGATTAAAGCAATGGCCAGTCAGGATGTTCTTTTATCGACTACATTATGTTTCATATGTTTTTTTAAAAATGTATCTTAACTATGGCTATATCATCTTCTCTTTCCACATGATAGTTCATTACACCGCCCTTTTGAAGAAAGGGGTGTCCTACGTAGTGTGCATTGATCAATCTATACATTGTTAGTATCTACTAAAACAGTGGATAGCGTTGAACACAGGCGCTGATTGGCTCGTCAAACTACGAATATCCTGTGCTATTTACCTCTGAGCAACTCGGGAAAAAATGGCGTCCCGATTTGCATACGTGACAAGTGAAGAAAACATCCAAATTAATTTTTTGTGCTGTATGTTATCTCACTGTTTTAGCATATACTAAAACAACTATTCACCTCAGTGTCGGTGGCTAGCGTTGGATATTTACCTCGCCACTTCCCAGCTCGGTAAATATCCACCACTAGCCACCTCCACTTCGGTGAATAGTTATTAAATATCCATCGTCGTCTCTTTACTAGTTTGCACTTAAAATTTAAGATTGTATTAAGAAAACTTAATTAAGAGGTCATGCAACAATTTTATTACCTACAGTAGCTTTTAACCTTCTGGAAGTTTCTGGAATCGTGAAAAGAAATCTGAATGTTTGCCTAAGAAAAATGTTTGCAGCCCGGGAAGGGGACTTGCATATGAAAGGGATGGGGATGATCATCGTCTTGCTTAGGGGTGTAAATTTCGGATTTTGGTCTCACTTGGGATGCTCTTGGCAAAATGCCATCATGGTCTCGTTCAGGGTTGTGCGAGAAGAAATTCAAAAACGACTATTTAAAGTGTTTTAAATATGGTCTAATTGAGGGGTCACAAAAGCCTGGGCCACGCCCAGATTGGTCTCGTTTAGGAGTTCCATTCAAAATTTCCGACGAGCATATGAATTTGCAAAGAGCCCCCTCCCAGGGGTTTGCAGTCTTTAAACTTAAAATGCACACAAATTAAGAGATCAGGCAACTTTTACTTCCCACCTATCGCCCGTTTCATTGAGTTATTTTGCATCGGTCTGGTTCCGTGACAAAACATCAGAAAATCAACATGTAAATCTTTACAGTAAGAAACTTTCCATTTGTTAGGTTCTACGACCTGGCAAGAGTCCATCACCTAAGAGAAAGATTTACTCAAATTTGCCTAGTGCTCATCAGCATCAGAAAAGTGTCTATTTTTGAACCAAGTTTTGCGGGAAAATGAAAAATAGACAATAGACCAAATCCGCTAACGCGGTGTTGCGTCCAATTTAAAGCCTTTGGAAAGAAAACGTTTTGTTCCAGGAATTTCAATATGATTTAAGTGGGAATGCTACATTAAAATTCCAATGCTATACACAAACAATCTTAACCCCAGGAGATTTGAATTGGGTACAATATTGAGTTGGTCGATTTGGTCTATTGTTCATTTTCCTGACGCTGAATGGGACATTCTTTCGCTTGGGTAATGGAATCTGGGCCCTAGCAATTTTCACATACTATAGATACTTCTTACGTTTATCAATATCAAAAATTAGGTAATTTCCAAACATTTCTACTTTCCTAGGTTATTTTAGCTTATAGCCACTTGCCTCCCAAAACGATTAATTTCCTTATTTAGCTTTGGCCAACCTTAAAGGAACACGGAAAATACACATTCCCCGAGACTGTCACTTCATTTTAAATGGAAAGTTGCTATACCAAGCTAAAGAGTATACCTGCTTCATGTAAAATGAACACCCATGAAACATCCCATAAAACTCGGAGTTATTACGAAGTATTTTAAGGGCCAAAATAACACGATGGCTAGATGATGATATCTTTAGTCTGACCACGACTGAGGAAGTATCAATGATTGAATTGTTTTCAATAACTCACATAAACAAAGAAAGGAGAATTACATAATTACATATCGACGTATCAGAGTCCAAGTGGTTTTCTCACGTTTTGGACATTGTTTCTAAAAAAAAGGAAACAAATAGTGGGTTGAAGGGCAATAAAGAATTTATGGGGAATTTATGTGTTCCCCAAATTCAAGGGTGACATCATCGCCAATTAGCACAAATGGCGCCCAGTATTTAGCGGCGGAATAATTCTTTGTCTCCCGAAGAGATTTCATAGCATGGTGAAGAGCTGTACTTGCACTTTTTCTATCTGCAAAGTGTTGATAGAAACTCTTCATGAATATGAAAGTTGCTTCGTCATCGATTGCCCAGAGTGACGCCAGAACAGACCGAGCACCAGCACACAGGAAAGCCCTGGCTATTCCCACAACACCCTCGGGTTTTACCTTTCCGTAGCCAGAATGACAGCAACTTAGCACAACCAGTCTTGCCTGAAGACGAATGGCATGAACATCCTTCAACGTTAACATGTAATCTTCCTTCTCAGGGATAACGGATGTGCGTTTGGGATTTGGGGCCAAAACAATTTCTCCAAATTGGTCATCTCCATGTGCAGCAATGTGGATTAAAGCAACTGACGTCATTCTTTTCAGCACCTCAGCTTTGGTTGCATTTCTTCCTGTAAGAGGCAATGTCTGCAGAAGTTTTCCAATCACTTCCACCTCCTTTTTCGCACACGGCACCTGTCCATACATGGGTTCACCAGTGCCGTAAGTGACTTCCATCAAGCATGGATCGCCCACAAGCAGCGCTTCATTCTTCATTTGGAAGTCGTCAGGTGCACTAGCGATCAGTTTTAAAGTGGTCAGTGATGGAATTACACGGACTCTGACAGAGTCACTCAATGCAGCAAGAGGAGCCAACCATAATGGTCCATCAGGAACAAGGACTAAGTCATCACCCTGGAGCAAGTCTGCGATAGGACTGATTAAGACATCATACAACAGCTGCAAAGGGTTCAGAGAGACGTCCAAAGACTGAATGGTTTCTTCAACAGCTCTCATATCAAGTGAATGATTCTCACATCGTAGAACGGTCCCTGCACTGATCTTTTTAAGAAAACTTTCTATCAGTGAGTGAACAGTTCCATTTTTAATTTGCTTTTGTCTAAAATTTATCCCAATATCTTCTCTTAGCAACCAGATGCTGATCGAATTCCCTTTAAGTGCTGTGAAAACAGTTTGTGAAGGCAGATCTTTCATTGCAAAGGATATTGTTTCCTTTATCGTAACTGCTGAAGGTTTCTCGTCAATGCCGCAGTGCATCTTCAAAATGTCTGCCAAAGCCTGGGCTCGTCCTTGCTCAGCAGCATACAAAGCCTCCTTAACCTCTCCATTTTTCAAGAGTGCTGTCCACAGAGCGGTGTACGCAAACTGATTTTGTTCGCGAAAGCTTATTTTCCATGCATCCTCTGACTGAAGAAGCCTTGTTTCATCAAAATGATTTATGCTTTGACGATAGTATTTGAGAGCTTTGCCCAAGGAGTCTGAACATTCATGAACACGACCCATCTGATAACATGCGATTCCCTGCCCTATGGGGTCTTCTGTTTTCATGGAAATTCCAAGCTGTTGTTCGCTAAAGCAAAGTGCTTTTTGAAGTTCACCCATATTGTAATAAGCGTTGCCGAGATTGCCACTGGCACTTCCTTCTCCGGCCCTGTCCCCTATTTCTTTTGCAATTCCAAGATGTAGCTTATGGTACTCTATGGCCTTCTTAAAATTGTGAAGACTGAGATAGTCGTTGCCAAGATTGCAATAGGCTTTTCCTTCTGCGGCCCTGTCCCCTACTTCTTTTGCAATACTAAGATGTGCATGGTGGTATTCTATGGCTTTCTTAAAATTGCCAAGACTGGCATAAGCATTGCCGAGATTGCCATAGGCATTTCCTTCTCCAGCCCTGTCACATACTTCCTTCGCAATACTAAGACGTTGATGATGGTACTCTATGGCTTGTCTAAACATGCCAAGACTGTGATAAGCATTACCGAGATTTCCATAGGCCTTACCTTCTCCGGCCCTGTCCCATACTTCCTTCGCAATACTAAGACGCTGATTGTGGTACTCTATGGCTTGCTTAAAAATGCCAAGACTGTGATAAGCGTTGCCGAGGTTGCCATAGGCATTTCCCTCTCCGGCCCTGTCCCCTACTTCTTTCATAATACTGAGATGTTCATTGTGGTAGTCTATGGCTTGCTTAAAATTGCCAAGGCTGTGATAAGCGTTGCCGAGATTCCCATAACCTCTTCCTTCTCCGGCCCTGTCCCCTACTTCTTTTGCAATACTAAGATGCTGATTGTGGTACTCTATAGCTCGCTTAAAATTGCCAAGGCTTTCATAATCGTTGCCGAGACTGCCATAGGCTCTTCCTTCTCCTGCCCTGTCCCTTAGATCTCTCGCAATACTAAGATGCTGATTGTGGAACTCTATGGCTTGCATAAAATGACCAAGATTGCAATAAGCATTGCCAAGATTGGCATAAGCTCTTCCTTCTCCGGCCCTTTCCCCTAGTTCTTTCACAATACTAAGATGTAGCTGGTGGTACTCTATGGCTTGCTTACAGTCGCCAAGTCTGTGGTAAGCGTTACCGAGATTGCAATAGGCTCTTCCCTCTCCGGCCCTGTCCCCTACTTCTTTTGCAATACTAAGATCTAGTTCGTGGCACTCTATGGCTTGCATAAACTTGCCAAGACTGTGATAAGCATTGCCGAGATTACCATGGGCTCTTCCTTCTCTGGCCCTGTCCCCTACTTCTTTCGTAATACTAAGATCTAGTTCGTGGCACTCTATGGCTTCCTTAAACTTGCCAAGACTGTGATAAGCCTTGCCGAGATTGCAATGGGCTCTTCCTTCTCCAGCCCTGTCCTCTACTTCTTTTGCAATACTAAGATGTTGACTGTGGTACTCTATGGCTTGGTCAAAATGTCCAAGACTGTCATAAGCGTTGCCGAGATTGCCATAGGCTCTTCCTTCTCCGGCCCTGTCTGGTACTTCTTTCGCAATAATAAGATCTTGATTGTGGTACTCTATAGCTTGTTTAAACTTGCCAAGACTGTAATAAGCATTGCCGAGAATGCCATAGGTTCTTCCTTCTTTCACCCTGTCCCCTACTTCTTTCACAATACTAAGAAGTTGATTGTGGTACTCTATGGCCTGCTCAAACTTACGAAGTCTGTGATACGCGTTGCCTAGCTTGCCATTGGCACTTCCTTCTCCGGCCCTGTCCCCTACTTCTTTTGCAATACTAAGATGTTGACTGTGGTACTCTATGGCTTGGTCAAAATTTCCAAGACTGTCATAAGCGTTGCCAAGATTGCCATAGGCTGTTCCTTCTCCAGCCCTGTCTCCTATTTCTTTAGCAATACTAAGATGTTGATTGTGGCACTCTATGGCTTGCTCAAACTTGCCAAGTCTATAATACGCATTGCCTAGCTTGCCATTGGCACTTCCTTCTCCGGCCCTGTCCCTTACTTCTTTTGCAATACTAAGATGTTGACTGTGATACTCTCTGGCTTGGTCAAACTTACCAAGTCTGTGATACACGTTGCCTAGCTTGCCATTGGCACTTCCTTCTCCGGCCCTGTCCCCTACTTCTTTTGCAATACTAAGATGGTCATCGTGGTACAATAAGGCTTGGTGGAAACATCCAAGACTGTTATAAGCGTTGCCGAGATTGCAATAGGCTTTTCCTTCTGTGACCCTGTCCCCTAGATCTCTCGCAATACTAACCTGTTGATTGTGGTACTTTACGGCTTGCCTAAACTTACCAAGGCTATGATAAGCAATGCCGAGATTTCCATGGGCCATTCCTTCTCTGGCCCTGTCCCTTAATTCTTTTGCAATAATAAGGTCTTGGTTGTGGCAATTTATCGCTTTGTTAAAATTGCCAAGTCTGTGATAAGTGTTCCCGAGATTACCATTGGCTGTTCCTTCTCCAGCCCTGTCCTGTACCTCTTTTGCAATACTAAGATGTTGACTGTGGCACTCTATGGCTTGGTTAAAATTGCCAATGCTGTTATAAGCGTTACCGAGGTTGCCATAGGCTCTTCCTTGTCCTGCCCTGTCCCCTACTTCTTTTGCAATACTGAGATGTTGATTGTGGTATTCTATGGCTTGCTCACAATTGCCAAGGCTGCCACAAGCGTTGCCGAGATTGCAATAGGCACTTCCTTCTCCGGCCCTGTCCCCTACTTCTTTTGCAATATCAAGATGTTGATTGTGGTACTCTATGGCTTGCTTAAACTTGCCAAGACTGTGATAAGCATTGCCGAGATTACCATGGGCTCTTCCTTCTTCAGCCCTGTCCCCTGCTTTTTTTGCAATACTAAGATCTTGACTGTGGTACGCTATGGCTTGCTCAAATTTGCCAAGGCTATGTGAAGCATTGCCAAGATTGCGATAGGCTCTTCCTTCTGCAGTCCTGTCCTCTACTTCTTTTGCAATACTAAGATCTTGACTGTGGTACGCTATGGCTTGCTTAAAATTGCCAAGGCTGTGATAAGAATTGCCGAGATTGCTATAGGCTTTTCCTTTTCCGGCGCTGAAACCTATTTCCTCAAAAATGGCTAATGCTTCTGAGTATTTTCTTATGGCCTGTTTAAAGTCCACTACATCTTGATAGTAGTTGCCCAAACTGAAACAAGCCATACCCTCCTGTAGTCTGTTTCCCCCCTTTCTTGCAACGCTAAGCTCTTGCATATGCCGCTCTAAAGCATCCAACTTTCTATCCACCATTCTTGATAACCGGGAAGATTTTCTCCGAAATCTGGGGTGCACCTAGAACATAAATGAACGAAAAAAAAAGGTCCATGCCCTGACTACACCATGCTAAAGCGGCAGCGCAAGATTAATTGAACAGTGAAGGAATAACTATTTTAAGCCAGTATTTTTTAAAATTGCCTTTCATGATCAGGGTTTTTCAAAGGAACGGTTTCGGCTTACGAAGACTGTCCTTACAGAAAAAAATAGGAATAGAGCCTGTAATGTAATAAAGAAGTTGGGTATTTAATGGACTAAAAGCGTTTTATGCAATAATAATCGAGGAACATTAAAAATATAAATTAGATTATGTTATGAGGAAAAAACAGCCTATAGAATAATGATTGCATCCCATTTCATTTTCTTATCTAAGGTTAAAGGTTCTAAGATATGCTTCTCTGGCAGGAATTTTGCTGCCGGTATGTAGCTGACACCAAAAGGACAGGATGTGACATCATTATGAGTGTAATATTCCATTTTCTGTGATTGGCGTCAAACTCATAATTTTTTATTTATTTCATTAGTTTATGTCCCATTCTGACATAATTTTGAAATCTTGACATAAGATTTTCAGCAGAAAGACTGCTTGAAGTAAGACTTATTCAAGAGACTTAACTCAATCCAATATCAGACCTGGAAATTCAATCACCTGTTTCCCCCCATTGTTTTTTTTTTTTGCCAAGGACTTTGAATGACCTAAATGAATTGCTAAGACGTTTCCATTGGGAAAGGCTGCTTGTCAGGACTAATTTGGCTGTTTTTATTTTAGAGATGCATAATCCGGCCATCCAAATTATGCCTCTCTCCCACGCAGGCATTATTCTTTTGTTTGCACTCAGCCTGACTGTAACGTTTAACAATACTTTGAACTTCACTTTATGCACATAAGACTCCAAGTTCAAATTCGCACTGTAACATTCACTTACAACTAAAGATGACAGATGGTCTATTGAAACGTATTGCAGAATCAAAGTTGTTTTCATTTCTGTATGAACATTGTAGATGTTCGTTTCTGAGTGAGGCTTTAGAAGTAAGCCGTACAGCTTTTTTCCTAAGCTTCCTGGATGTTTCTTCGTATTTTTCGCTGTTTCTTTTTAATAGGTACGCAATGCGTACATGTGGGTAGCCACTTAAACATTGTACTACCAATGGAGTATTTAAGTGCGTTGTTGTTGTCATTCCAGTTCTAACCATTCACTAATCTGCATGTGCAAATTGAAGGAAAATCCATGGCAATGGTTCATAATCATGGTAAATAGAATGCACCTCAACATTCCTAATTTAGCTTCAAATTTTCTATCAAAATTAATGCTATCATGAGTATGAGAGGCCGTATGCAGTAATTATTTACATAAAAAAATTTTGAGGACCATGAATTAAGTCTAAAAAGTCACACATTACCAGTCTGATATCACTATTGTATAACAGTCTGCAAACCAGTAGATTTCAAACAGCAAATACAAGTAGATGTGTTTAATTACATTAATTTCATATTTAAATAAACCAATTATTTAAGTACAATTTCAGGAATATGCAAGAAGTTGTCAGAGATTTTATAATTAAAGATATCCATAATCAAATTTAATTGTCATTAATAAAAAAGGTTTGCTTATTTGCTCATTATCCAAAATAGTAATTTTCACAATTTTGTTCATGATTTAAATAACATAAGAACCTATCAACAATTATAACTAGTTTGTTTGGTGACATGAGCCGCCATGAATAACATCGTTGAACAAGCATATGTAAATAAACTATACTCATATCAAAAATAGATTTAATGATCCAATAGTTTAATCAGCTATTTCCAATGAAAAAAAGCAATTGCCTCACAAGTATTTCCTCAAACATAGACTTGTAAATCTTGTTTTTAGCAACTTTTATTTCAACCCTGCTTAGCATGTTGCAAAATAAATCAGCATCCATGATGCCATCAAAGTGGGACTGTGTCTGCTATTTCCTGCCCAGCCATGAACCCTCAGCGGATGCTTTTGTTTCAGTTTTTGCTTTGTTGGCTTTGTCTACCTTCCTGTAACAAATGTGCTGATACTGCACAAGGGAAATGAAAGACTCGCCGCTGAAAATGACGTCGTCAAAAGTATCGCCACTCTCCATGATGCGCTGAGTGTACTCCAATCTCTTCACTTTGTTGGCATCGTGTATCAGCTGACAGTAAGCAGTTCCCTGTAGAGTCCAGCCTTGTTGCTTGTGAGATGTTTGCACTGTGGAGGAACTCACTGCAATGCCACGCTTCGCCAGCATCTTCTGGATCTGAGTGCTCGTCATCTCATCATTGCTTCGCATTTGCTGATCTATAAAAGCAGTTGCTTCTTCAGATAGCTTGGTGGGTCTTTCAGAACGTGGTAGATTTGCTACGGAGCCGGTGAGTCGAAGCTTTTTAATAATTCGCGTGACACTGGCAAACCTGATGAGTAAGCCTTCTTTCAACAATTTAAATATCTTTTGGCATGATGACCACAAGAGAGTTTCAACAGGAACGATTGTGTATAATGCATGCTAGCACTATTAAACACAAGGGGTCCCTATGGTGATACAAAAACAAGGTCGCGCGGAGTTTGAAGTATGTCCAGGTGAGTCTAAGGTAAACAGACAAGTGGTTGTCGTAAAGCTTACACATTCTGAATTGACAGCAGAAAAGAATCATTGCTGTATATTTGGCAAATTATCGTTCAGAAATGCATGGGAATGTCCGAGCAGAGCAAATAAAGAGCGAAATTTCGCTTAAATGTTCGAAGTCATTTATCGACCAGATCAAATTTCCGCTCGAAAATTCTGAGTCAATTTTTCTTTCAAGGGAATTGTCGATTGTCTGTTCGCGTGGTTGGAAACAATAGGTGTCGTAAATTATTGTGAATTTTCATCTTTAATTCGCTCCCATCGAACATTCCATATGTTTTGGTCGAAAAGCCAAGAATTCAACAGAATATGTTTGCATTACCTTTGCACAATACTGTATCCATGGCGCACACCCCCTCAGCCTGATCTGTGAGACTGCTTGGCTTAAAAGATAAGTAGAGTTGAGTGTCATCGGCGAAGCAGTGGGCGTCAGGTAGATGCACTTGTATTATTTCGAAGAGCTTTGAGGTGTAAACCATAAAAAGAAGCGGACCCAGACAGCTGCATTGTGGAACACCAAAGCTCAAATTGAAGCTATCTGATTTAACTCCATCGAACAAAATATGTTGGCTACGCCCTAACAAGTGTGACAAAAACCACTCTTGAGCCTTTCCATGTAAACTGAAGCTTGTGTTCAAGCGTCTCACTAAAATTCCATTCCACTGTGCTGTAATTGATCACTATCATGTTTCATGAGAGAACAAACAAGGTCAAATTGTGTACAAAAGTGCTCTTTCGAAAACTTTCATTGAAAGATAACTTACACAACACAAGAAAAACGACAGAGAAAATCGCTGGAGGTATTCTCGCATTTGCGGAATATAAACGCATGATCGGATTGATTTATTTGTTGAAGATACTGATCTTCCGAGGTATGTAGAAGGCGAAAATTCCATCGATTTTTGAGAAAAAAAACTTGTTATTTGCAAAAAAATCCATCGGTTGATCAATATAAAGCTAAATTTGGGAGCTAATCATTGTCCATTATGACGTTAATTGCTACGAGGCAATGCGCTCGGGGGTTTTAAGAGTTTTTGACAGGCATACCTACTCATTTCGTTTACCATTAATTTCCATAGATCATCTCCTATGAAAACTAAGAAAAATATTTAATTCATTACGATTATCTAAAACGAAATAAAGAGCAGTGACTGCCAAGAAAATCATCGAGCTGATCATTCCAGCGAGCTTCTTGTTAGTGGGTTGCCAGTATGGCAATCCCAGTAGGAAAGTGGGTGGGATTTGTTCGTTTTATTATTTTTATTTATT
>NC_090874.1:8376088-8378588 GCF_036669935.1 Montipora foliosa
TCATTATGGCCGTTTGTTTTCTGCTCTTACTGAATTTCCGTGTATTTCGAGCTGTAATGCTATTTCATATTCAACTATTTGTATCGTTTGGAATCACCCTCACTAACGTTTTCAGCATTTTGTACCATGCTTGGTGCAGCGTTTTATGTTTGGATGAACCTATTTTGAATGCATTCAATGACTGTGAGCTATTTGAGAAAGGCGCACAGCTATCTGTTGTTGTGGATGTTGACAATGAAGAATCAATAAATGACTTGCAACTTCGATCTCGTTATGCTAAGTTTGTTTATTGTAAATGTTTAAAAGGGCGTGCCATGTTGTTCAAAAGGATGGAGAACCAAGCAGAATTTCAGCGAAACAGCTAATGCGAGCCTTACAGGTGAACATATTTGAGACTGTCGTACAGCCATCTGTTGTTGTGGATATTGATAAGAAAGAATCAGTAAATGACTTGCAACTTCGATCTCGTTATGCTAAGTTTGTTTATTGTAAATGTGTAGGAGGGCGTCAACAAAGGGACCGAGAACCAAGGAGAATTCCAGTGAAACAGCTATCACGAGCCTTGCATAAAAGCAGATCTTACAGGAAATTAGTTCGAAAATATATTAAAAAGAACGTACCGAAATTCTCTGCCATGCATTTATTTACCAAATGGAGTGTACTTAATCGTAAGTTAGACTATTTGTATGTAAGACTAAGGTCTGCTGCGCATGCTAAGAAGACGAGTACACAAAGGACGTGGTGGAAAGCACATCGAAGGAAAAAACCTAAAACTCGCCGTGGAAGAGTGGAACTTAGGTGTAACTATACTTCAGTAAGATCTGTTTATAAGAACGTTAACCATAGGATGAATCATACAGAGTTAAAGCTGTCTAATGATATAGAGAAAAACCCTGGGCCCATTGATCATACCAAAACTATTCAAGTGTCTTATAGTCAAGGCAATGTGGAATTGTTCGGCCAGAATGCAGTCAATCATTGTGTAGCAATGTCTCTTACTTCACTTATCTATAATTACAGGAATAATATTATCTCATCAGTGGACTTGATTAACATCATGAACATTGGTAATGAATTGTATTCTGGGTTATCTAGACTGTCCAGACAAACTTTTCTGTTGTTAAGAGTTACCAGAAGTGCTCAATGTGTTTAATACAGATTACCAGCTTCAATACACTTCAAGCTATAGTGGTACTATAAATGGTAGATCCATTATACATGATTTGAGTTTCTGTATGCCTTTGGTTGATGCTTTGCTAACATTAGTAAGGCAAAACTACCAATCATTTCTTTTAACAATTGAATGTAGTACTGTTTCTATGTACTGTACTCCAGGTGGTAAATTTAAAATATTTGATTCACATGCTAGGGATGCATTTGGTTTGCCCCATGTTCAAGGAACATGTGTATTATTAGAAGCACAAAGTCTACAGGATGTCACATGTTATTTGCAAAACCTGTATGAAACTTCAAATACATTGTTTGAGCTGATAGGTGTTCACATAAGACTAGAAAAGGACGATAATAACTTCGTTGATGAGAACAGCGAAATCTCTCAATCAGAACTTGCTGATGATGGTGGAGAAATGACGCATATTTCAACAAGAAACAATGAGTCTTTTATACGACACTGTTGTGCTTTATCATTTTATAGCATTTGTTTTTCAGTGGTTAAGGCATGCACTTACTGGAATTCAAAAACTCGAGAAGCAATTATTGACCATGGAAATGAGTTTTACAAGGAACAATTTTCATGTCCTGATGAAAATCTCTGTTTACGCAAATTTCCAAACAAACTTCAAATATATGATGCAACTATTGATGTTGTTTTTATAGCACAAAAAGAAGGCATATTTAGTTGTGCATCCAGCAGTAGCAAACTCTTCCAGAACTTTATTTTGGATAACACAAGAGGCAACACTGGATTTATAATATGGTTTTCAAATTACTGCGCAAGTTGCATATTTCACTGGGCACAATTTTATGCTAAAAGTATCAAATACTACTTAATAATCTTCCATAGTGATGGAACTTTAGATGAATTTCAAACTGTCAATGACAGCAACTTCCTTCTTCAAGCCCTTGCTAATACTGTTACAAAAATTAATACAACAAATAATTTAGAGGTAGCATACATTATCAGATTTCTAAACTGTTACAGTAATTTGTCAAGCATTTTAAGACAAAAGGTATTAAGGAAACACAAATCCAATAGGCAGAAAAATTCACTTGCCCCAAAACGAAGAGAAAGTTATGCAAACATGGAACCTAGTGCCAAACGAAAATACTTGGTTGGCAAAGCAGAATGGTACAAGTCATTAGATCCTGCAGAGAAAGAAAAACTCTTGTCTGACAGAGCAGAATGGTACAAATCACTAAATGCTGCAGAAAAAGAAAAACGCATGTTTGACAGAGCAGAGTGGTACAAATCACTAAATCTTGCAGAAAAAGAACAACTCTTATCTGACAGGGCAGAGTGGTACAAATCGCTAGATCCTGC
>NC_090874.1:8381088-8391088 GCF_036669935.1 Montipora foliosa
AGCTCCCAACGTCAGTGGCTTCATAGCTCAGTTGGTTAGAGCGTCGCACCGGAATCGCGAGGTCACGGGTTCAAACCCCGTTGAAGTCCTGAATTTTTCAGGCTTCTCTACGTAATTGTAAAAATTGCGTTAATAACTGCGAAGATCATAGCTTCACTTAATGTTCAGTTTGTCATCGAATACTATATAGAAAAACAGTTATGTTACTTAAAGAAAATAAATACAGCGTACACCGTCTTTTCACTGAGATAAAGTCATCTGATGACAAACAATACATCTGTAGAACGTGCCATGCAAAAGTTTCAAAAGGACAAGTACCATGTCAAGCTGTAGGTAATAAACTGGAAGTTGATAGAATACCACCAAAACTGTCAGTACTAGAAAAACTTGAACAAATCTTAATAGCAGAGGATAGTTTTTGAAAAGATAGTAGTAATACCTAAAGGCCAACAGAGGAAGATTAAAGGAGCAATATGCAATATACCAGTTGAATGTGATCAAACATGTACTACATTGCCACGTCCTCCTGAAAGGTCAGGTATAATCATGTTGAAACTAAAGAGAAAAATGAAGTTTAGAGGACTTGTTTATTTTCAAGCTGTGCGACCTCAACTAATATTAAATGCTCTGATGTGGCTCAAAATGAATAATCCCTTGTATGATAATATATGTATAGACACTGACAAAATAGATAGGCATCTTAAAACATTGCAACAAAATGATGTTAATTTAGACGATTCAACTTTGAATAATGACAACCACTCTACTGAATCTGGTATAAGTGATGACACTTCAAACAATGAAAATGGTGAGAGTGTCAGCACACCCGCAGATGAAGAAAATGACGATCCTTTGAACGAATATCGAGCACCAAAAAGTGAAACTTGCTTGCAGTCTGTAATACCAGATTATCCTGTAACTGTTGAGCAAAATGATAATGTATCATCTCAAGGAGACGACGTCTATGCTATTGCACGTGGTGAAAGTAAACATCCAGTTTCCTTCATGGCAGACAAGCAATGTGAAGAACTAGCATTTCCTATTTTGTTTCCAAAAGGAAAGTATGGGTACTCTGTCAACCGAGAAATAAAGTTTTCGCCAGTTAAGTACTTCAATGCAAGTCTTTTACATCACCGTAGTAGATTTGCAACCAATCCTGAATATCTCTTCTTTGCTCAGTTCGTCACAGAACAGAAGAAAGTATCAGATAGCATCAATATTGCTCTGAAAAAAATGCATGGCCAGCCTCTTACTGCTTCTCAAATAAGATCAAATAATATGCAAAATTTACAAATTTACAAGATCAGGCTTATTTTTTTTAGACACATTCCAGGAACACCACCTTATTGGCAAAAATTTATGTATGAAGTAGTAGCTACGGTAAAACAACTTGGAATACCAACATGGTTTATGACATTATCCTGTGCTGACCTTAGGTGGACTGAACTTTTTCTGATTATTGCAAGAACACAAGGCAAAAATCTAACAAATGAACAAATTGATGCTTTATCTTATAATGAAAGATGCTCAATGTTGAATGTAAATCCTGTTGTTGTTGCTAAGCACTTTCAGTATAGAGTTGAAACATTGTTCACTGAAATTCTTCTAACTAATGCAAACCCAATTGGTAAAATAGTATACTATGCATTCCGCATTGAGTTTCAGATGAGAAGCTGTCCTCACTTACATGCCTTAATATGGACATCAGATTGCCCTGAACTAACACATGATACCAAGGAAGCTTATATCCACTTCATAGATGAACATGTGCAGTCATACCTTCCTGATCAGAGTCAAGACCCTGAGTTACACGAGCTTGTAAAAACCTACCAAAAGCACAGTCATTCAAAGACGTGTAGAAAATACAAAAACATTAAGTGTAGGTTTAATTTTGGGCACTTTTTTACAAACAAGACTATTGTGGCTGAACCTCTTTCTGATGATTTAAATCCAGAAGAAAAGACAAGTACCATAGATAAACAAAAAGAAATCCTTAGACTAGTTAAAGAAAAAATAGATGAGGTGTTAAATCCCAGTAAGGCAAACTATGATCCTACATTAACAGAAGCTGATATTTTCAAATCTGTAAACATAACTGAAGAACAATAGTATTGGGCCTTATCCATTTCACCTGACTCAGACTATGAGCTGCACCTTAAAAGGCCAACAAACAGCTGTTTTATTAATAATTATTTTATTGCTGGTATTAAGGGTTTTAGAGCGAATGTTGACTTGCAACCTGTATTTAACCACTACAAGTGCATAACTTACGTGTGCTCATATTTTACCATGGATGAGACTGAATGCTCACAGGCAATTATGAATGCTGCAAAGGAAGCTACGAAAGAAGACTTGAGTGTCAGGGATAGCTTAAAAAGAATTGGTGCTGCTTTCCTCTCTACCAGAGAAGTCAGTTCACAAGAATGTGTTTACAGATGCATGCCTGAAATATGGTTACGAAAAACATCCCCTGCAACAGTTTTTGTAAGCACTGACCTACCAGAAAAAAGGGTACGCATTGCAAAATCACCAGAAGAACTTGATGAACTGGATAATGAAAGTACTGATATCTTTAAATCAAATATTACTTTAAGACCACAGTGTACCGGTATTCCTTCTGTAGATAAATGGAGGCTATGTCTGGCAGAGTTTGCTGCATACTATTAGAATGAATACAAAAAAAGACTGCCAAGAAACAGCTGATGCTCAATCTGAGGTTTTAAGTGACGATGTCATTGAATTACATCACAACTGTGATCCTGATACGTCACCTCCAGACAAAATAAGATTAATGAACACGCATGAAGTTGTGACGTGTAGAAAAGTAAAAGCTTTTAAAAGATATCACAAGCCAAACAAAGCAAAAGAACCTGAACTGTATTTTCATCATCTCCTGATGCTTTACCACCGATGGAGAAATGAAACAAGTTTTTTAGGAAGTGATCAAACATATGCTTCTAAATTCTATGAGCATGAAGTACAAGCTGTAGTGGAACGAAACAGAGAGAATTTTGAGCCTGATGCTTATGCAGCTGTTACAGAAGCACTTGATTTTCTTCGAAATAACCAGGGCAATCATCCACTCCAGCTATGATTCTATGAATGACCAGGAAAATGCAGAATTACAATCTGAAGAGCAAGATGATTCAGCACCAAACGAGTCATTTAATGAACAATTACCTACACATCTTGTTTCATCATCAGAAACTGAGAATCATTCAAACCTTGGAATGATAACGTACAACCAGCCAACAGAAATCAGTGATGATAAGCTACGGGAGTGTGTTAGATCATTGAACACAAAACAGCGCTATGCTTATGATATAATTCTTACCTGGTGTAGAAGTAAAATGAAAAACATGAATAGTCGAAAACCTGAAGAAGTAAAACCAATACATTTATTTATAACTGGTGGAGCAGGTGCTGGTAAAAGTCACTTGATCCAAACAATCTACCACACTGTCACAAAGACGTTTAGACATCCTCCGATGAATCCTGAATTACCTACAGTTCTTTTAATGGCACCTACTGGAGTTGCTGCTATTAAGATAGATGGGACAACAATAAACACTGCTTTGGCATTTCCCAAAGAAACAGGTGATAATTTATCTGCAATATCTGACCAAAAGAAAACACAGATGAGAATGTTACTAGCTGACCTCAAGTTGATCATAATAGATGAAATCTCTATGGTTGCTAACAATACTTTGCTTCATATCCACCAAAGACTGAAAGAAATTGTTGGCACATCAAATGTTCACCTGTTTGCAGGCATTAGCATTCTTGCTATTGGTGACATGTATCAACTTCCACCTGTTTTTGCAAATTACAAAAATGATGTGTTTAACTTGTGCCACCCATGGCACCTATTCACAATGATAGAGCTTGTTGATATCATGAGGCAGAAGGATAACCAACCATTTGCTGAACTTCTGAATACGTTCCGTACAGCAACTCAAACTGAAGAAGATATCAAGTGCATCCAATCTAGATCTATAGATCCTTCAGATGTTAATTACCCATCAGATGCTCTTCACATCTGGGCTGAAAATAATCCGGTCAATCGACACTACGAAATGAAATTGCACCAAATACATGTACCTGCACAGTTGTTTAACCTTAAAGCCACGGATCAGTACCCTCCTATTGTATCACAGCAAGATATTAACAGAATTTTAGCTAGACCCAGGTCTGAAACTGGTGGAGTTGATGCTAATATCTGTATAAAGGAATCTGCTAGAGTTATGTTAACCAACAACATTGATATTGCAGATAGACTTATAAATGGTCAACTAGGAACTGTTGTTAAAATTGAAGTAAATCAAAATAACAAAAGACCCTCCATTATCTATGTAAAATTTGATGATGCCAAAGCTGGCAACAATTCAATTCAAAACAGTACTGGCAGTTTTGTGCGACAAAACAGAGTTGTACCCATAGAACCTGTCCTAGCAAAATTTAAAATACATCCAAATAAACCTTCTTCTCCAGAAATACAGAGAATGCAATTCCCTTTAACATTGGCTTACGCTGTTAGCATTCACATAGTACAGGGATTGTCATTTAACAGTCTCGTCATTAGTTTTGAGTTGGTCAAACAGAGATCATTCAATTATGGTCAGGTATATGTTGCACTGAGCCGAGCGACCTCTTTAAACGGTATTCACATTCTAGGAAAAATTAACAGCAAACATGTGAAAGCAGATCCTCGGGTACATAAAGAATATGAAAGACTGCGAGAAATCTCAAAAACCATGGGAACTAGTGAAAATTATAAGGACAATTCAATGCTCACTATATGTCTATTAAACATACGATCACTCAAAAAACATAGTGTAGATATCAAGTATGATGCAAACATAAAGAACAGTGATCTAATTGCACTGACAGAAACACAACTTGTACCTCATAGCAATGATACTGACATAAAATCTCATCTACTACCATTTACTCTCTACAGGCAAGATCATCCTACTGATAGATTTTTAAGTTTGGCAGTGTGTACCAGAAGATCACTAGAAACTAAGGAACATGAATACTTTCCACAAGTAAATGCAATGAAATTTGTAATAATTTTGAATACATGTACAACTATGTGTCCCAATTTTACAGTTCTTTTTCTTTACCGAAAGAAAAACTCAAATATAATACAGTATGTAAGTCATCTACGAAATATCCTCGGCACTTATCCAATCGACATCATTCTTGGTGATTTCAATATCAACTACTTAAATGATGATAGCATTAGACCGCTAAAATCTTTAATGACAGATTGTACAAAGTCCAACTTTTGTCGCATCAGGAAACATACTTGACCAAATTTACCTAAAAACAACAAAATTTGACATCATAGAGAATACCGTAATTAGTGTCCACTACTCTGACCATGATGCTGTTAAAATATCCATAAAATATAACAAAGATATTTAAATATTTATATTTATTTAAACTGTCATGCAAAGCATATAATTTTTATTTATAGCAATAACTGTAAATATAAAATTTTCATAAATGTACAAATGTGTCTTGGCAGGAACCATGATGCTGTTAAAATATCCATATGCTAGCTATAACTAAAATGATATTATGAAACTTTCATGCAAGGATCTTTTACAATGAAAATGAAAGAACTCTTCTAGAGATTTTGAAAAAAGGCGTCGCAAAGACCTGGCAAAGAGATTACAAGTCCAGCTAGAACAAAACTGGAAATTCATAAAATCCTAATCTACCAAAGTGTCCTCAAACGCAGACAAATTGATGCACCACCTTGACAAGTTTCATCAGTTTCGTCTTAAATATTATAAACATTTATCTATAATATTATTATTGTTATTATATGGCATCATTTGACTTAAGCAAAGCAAATTAAATCTAAGGCTCTGTAACCAGTGGAGAGAAAACCATGTTACACACTAATCAATTGTTTTGGAATAAGCAGAGATTTTGATAATCATCTGTCAATCAATTTGAAATTACCACGAAATTTTTTTCTAGAAGTTGGTAAACTCTATCAATTCCTTTATCAAAAAGGATCATGTTCATATGCCACAAGAACTTCCAAACTTGCCCAAGAACCTGTCAGCTAGAAGTCCCCATAACCGGAATGGGAGACTTCAGAGGTCTGTTGACAAGCAGTTTACAAGGCACCACCATATGGTGCCTCACCCCCTTCCTGTGCCCTGCACCACGAGTAGGTAAGTTTACATATTACTTTGTATCTTTCATCTTACTCAGATATTCCCAGGCAGGACTCTTAATAACTATAAACGACAGGCATGCTTCTCATATGACGTACCAGTTCAGACCACCATTAAAGGAGAACTGAAGGCCAAAAGCAACAACTTTTCCAACACTTTTTTTTTGGGAAATTAGCCTAACATAAGTAAAGTTAAGTTTGTGGAGTTACTTCTTCTCGTTTCCTGTTTTTTTAAGACAAAATTACGTTCCAAGTTGGGCTTTTCCCACTTTTTTGGCCATTTCAGGGCGGGCTCAAGAACTATGTCAGCCGCCTGCTGAGAGGTATGATACGGGGAACAGAGATTTCATAATCAACAGAAACAAGGTAAACACAAATGCTACTGTGGATATTTTATTCGTTGCTTTGCTGTTTCTTCGTGGACTCAATATTTACAACAAACATCAGTCTAAACACTGCTTCTATATGGGGCATTCTCACATGTCTTCCCCATATCATACATCATAAGCTGCAAAAATGACCGCTGACTCCGCCATCCAAATTCCATTGAAATCAACTCACTTCCAGCCCAACCAAGCTTTAAACTAAAAAAAATTGTAATTACTTCAAGTTTACCTGAAGAAATAACTACATAATTATGTTGTACAACGTTCAAAATCTAATGCCTCCTCGTCTATCCTAAATTAAACTCTCAACAATGAATAAAACCTAAATTCATCGCTTTTTACTTGCTCCCTGCAACTACCTACTTTTCGCTCATGAGATAAAATGCGTGTGTATGAATACATCTCCTAATGTACCTGAAAGCATCAAACTGCTGAGATTCATAGGGATTGGCATTTTTTCCAACCAAATAGCTTTGTATCAAGGTGTCACGCAAGGTGACAATTCGGAAATTCAAAATGCTGTATTTCAAAACGAATGACGTCACGGAACGGGAAACTTGGAAAAAGATTATTTCTAGGTCATCTTCAATCTCTTTTAGATAAAAATTCAGTAGACATGGCGATTTTGATTATAGAATTTGATGACAACTTAGTGATTGTCGTTAAAAGGGAAGCGTACTATGTGTGATGAACTGTAAACCTTGCTAGTAACCCTTGCAGATTTGATCAGCTTCGACTGGACACGGAAAATATTGGCTGTCCTTGAACTCGATTTGTTCATGCACTGCCAGGGTTGAAGGTCTGGGCTTCTCGATCGATGTTGCAAATTTCACTGAGAAGTTCCGAAATTGGGATTTGATGTTAACTTATATATTAGACAACTCAATATTTCTTACCTCTGCACATTTGTACATGGGATTTATCGAAATTACTTTCGACTCTTTCTAAAGATGAAATGTGAAAATAACTACCGTTAAGTTTGTGCCCTGCAACTTCCATCTACATCTGTTCCATCAAATTGATGCCACTCCACGAATGAGCCCAAAAATCATGCCAAATGTTATAAATTCAACGCAAAAACAAGTTTCGTAACATCAACCTCCTTGATGGCGCAATAACATCTCACGCTCGGTCTGAGTTCAAACAGCGGGTCAGTTCTGCCAAAAATCTTTTCACGTCGCTTTCCGCGGGATAGGGAATTTGAAACAAAATGCAATTTACAACTACGAAGAAAAAGAAAAAAACAAGAACAAAAAAAGTCTACAGCACAGGATCTTACGTGCCATCACCCATCCATGTAGCAACCCCAGCGAATGGGGATTAACTTCTGTGCGAAGCACAAGCATGTGGCTAAATTGCCATATCTGACTACGAGGAAGAGAAAGACACGCGACTGGATTTATACCGTTGGGCTGCGTGTTGCACAGGCCTCCCACGGAATAATCCCTATTTTTCCTGCCGAAAGCCCTCCATTCCCCCCACCCACTCGGTAGTTATGTCACTCTCCCCAGTTTGCGCTCGCAGTTTAAAAACAAAGATAGCAGCAGCTTGTGCTCGATCACGACGATCAAACGGGAAAATAGGGAACTGTGAACAGTCTACCTTGTACGTAGCAATAATTATGATCAAATGGCTTTCAGATCTCAGGATTTACTCTTGGAGTTATCAGTTTGTTGCAGTTGCTAGGCCTAATATATTTTCCAGATACATTTTTTAGCTGTTCTTCGTTCATTTTGTTCCACCAGCGAGACTGGATAAATAATCTTTGCAAGACTGTCAGCAATTGCTTGGTCGGTCTTTTCCTCACCATGCATTAGCTTTGCTATTTCATCTAGAAGAGGGCCACTTTCATCGAGCTTGTACTTCTTACTACAGTCGCCCAACAGTTCTTCAAGATCTGAATTCATGCCTTCATGTTTTCATTCGGCAGATTCTGCCGTTTTACGATCCTGCGCTTCCCCTGAACAAGAGGTGCCTTTGCCGAGGAGCGATTCCCTCATGGCGGCCATCGTCTTGTTCATTGAAGCTAAAAGAGCCCTTAGCTCATTGCACGGCGACGCAGCCGTATTTTTTCCTGATTCAGGAGTTCCTTCTTCATCTTCACCCAAAAGGGCGTCTTCGTTGTTTTCCATATAGTCTTCCATACGGTAGAAAAAATCCGAAAATATATTCGTAATTCAAAACCTTGACTGAAAAAAGACGCTCAACTGCAAGCTCTGGTTTCGCACATGCTACCTCATGTGTCTTCATAGCGACACATACCAATGACGAAATAGAATAACTCAAATTAAAAGTCTTCAGGCCCCAGTTGTTCAAAAGGTGGATACTCCCGAAACCACTAAACTGTTTGCACCCCGAAAAAATGATCGATCGCATTTGAATTTCGATTTGCTCACGTGACCATTTGGAGCGCCCAGATTTGTGACGTGTCATTCTTGATGTGAGCGAGGCCGTGGGTAAATAAAGAAACGTACCGCGGCATGAGAAGAATGTGCAGGAAGAACTTTCCACCATTTGGAAATGATATGTGGACACTGATGGTTGAGCGGAGGGGGAGATGTTTCAACAGAGTTCTACCCAGGAAGTTTCAGAGATATTGGATTAAAGTACAAAATGATTGGTCTTACAGTTTCACACATATTGTCTCGCCTTCGATGTTCCACAACGACTGATAAGAAAAAACGAGAAGAGATGTCAATTGTTTCCTTTTACATTTATTTGCAACATTACTGTACTTGAAATCGTTTTGATTACTAAATGAAAATAGTAACTGTTTCTTTGTTCTCCACGACTGACATTATGATAATTAAATTACTGCTATGTTGACGATTTATATAATTTTCGTAGAGTTTGTCTTCGAATTTACGTCAACCAAAACAACAACAAGGTATAAAAACTCAACTTATCATTGGAGTGAGACTTCGGTATTGATTCCAGTGAACAATTTGTCGATACTAAATTTGAAACAACAAAGCCTTACGTGTTTACATTGTACATAAACTGCCTCGCAAGCGTATGACATTTTTATTTTCTACTTGGCCAAGCGCACAACTCGTTACTCTACTTCGAAGTATCCAGCTTTGCCATGTAAGTTACCGAAGGTCTGCTTTTGCTCAAGCCTTTTCGGTTGACCCTTAGCTGTGTGACGATCGAGGTAATTTTCGGTTGCATTTTTGAAAAAAACTCGTCTTCTATATTTTTGAAACTGTAAGACCACTCATTTTGTACTTTTAATCTCATGTCTCTAAAACTTCCCGTGTAGAACTCTTTTGAAATGTCTCCCCCTCCGCTCAACCATCAGTGACCACATATCATTTCCAAACGGTGGAAAGTTCTTCGTACACATTCCTTTCAAGCCGCGGTTTGTTTCTATTATATTTTCCCACAGCATCGCTCACATCAAGAATGATGTCACAAA
>NC_090874.1:8396088-8413588 GCF_036669935.1 Montipora foliosa
CCGTTGGCAAAACCTAGACCGGACCTAGATGGTCTTGAACGCACAGATATCAATTGAAGACTTGTTTCAAACAACAACCTAGTGAGCGCCAGAATTCCAAAACACAGTATTACAGTAAGGAAACTACGGAATTTTGGATCTTTTTAATCCGTTTTAATAAATTTGAACTGTTGAAATTTGGCTCATATGTAGTATTTACTGTGTGTTATCAGTGGTTATTGTCCGTTAATCCACATAGGTAAGTGTTCTCTCTTACGAAAAATGGTTTTGAAGACTTTCAATTTGAAAATTGTGTTATGCGTCACTCAAAATTTTCCTATTTTTCTATCCTTTTCCTTTGTTTTCTCAAGAAAAGAAAGTCGCTTACCCTTTTTACACCCTGTATGCTAATCAACAAGGAAAACCTTAGCATTAAGCAAAGATATAGCTTTATTGAAGACGTTAAACTGAATAAATGAGGAAAGGAGGAGGAGTCACCCCCAATTGGGTGTGGCGATTGTGCTACACATCGATACAGGTCAGGATATTTAGAGATATGGGATACTTAGATTCCTCCCCTCCCCTCCCCTCCCTCCCCCCCTTCCCTAATGGGGCCTCAACAATCAGCACAGCAATACTATCACAATTCGGGCGTTATCCTAGATGAGGATATGTCTCCTGAACACCTTGTTGCTGCTATTTGTAAATCCTGCTTTTTTCATTTAAGGAACATTTGCAAAATCAGGAAACATATCAGCGTTAAGGCCTGTAAGACACTTAATATCCACACATTCATTTCTTCTAAATTAGAGTTTTGCAACTCGCTTCTTTATGGCCTGTCCAAATTTTTAGTGCAAAAGCTACAACTGGCACAGAATGCTGCAGCCAGAGTCATCACCTTTTCTCACAAATCCGAATATATTATTCGAA
The DNA here is from genome assembly GCF_036669935.1 of Montipora foliosa. Taxonomy (NCBI): domain Eukaryota; kingdom Metazoa; phylum Cnidaria; class Anthozoa; order Scleractinia; family Acroporidae; genus Montipora; species Montipora foliosa. The sequence continues at coordinate 8,396,998 of NC_090874.1, forward strand.
TTCTGCGTATCCTACAAAATTTGGCTACCACTTGGCAAAGAATTCAATATAAGATTTTACTTCTTACCTTCAAAATCCTCCATAACTAACCGTATTATTTGTCTGACTTAAGGACGGTGCCTACTATTGTTATTGCACATACGTTCTGCGCATCTCGAGATACGCGGGATTCCTATTGGTGATGCTTACCAATACAGTGATAATTTTTGCGCAGTTTAAAACTATCCAGAGAAAGTAGATCTTAGTTAGTACGCTTGGTATCCAAAAAGAAAATTGGGGGTAACCATGCATTTTTGAGAGATAATTAAGCTTCAATTTGAGAAAGAACGCCATACATTGCTTTGTATTTTAAAGCTTTTTACAAATATTATTCATCAATTATCTTTGAAAAATGCGTGGTTACCTCCAATTTTCTTTTTGGATTTCAGTAACACTTGTTAAGATCTACATTTCCTGCATAATCATAAACTGGGGCAAAATACCTTGAAATTAGTAGGCACCGTCCTTAATCACATCTTATAGACGTTCATCGACTCTAAGGTCGTTTGGCCTCCATCTTCTGTCTAAGCCCTCTTATAATCTTAACTCTTATGGAAAAAGAGGTTTCTCTTTCACATCCCCTGAGCTGTGGAATTCACTCCCTCATAATATCTGATCATGTCATTCTATATCTATATTCAAAGGCTTACTTAAAACCTGGCTTTTCAAACAAGCATACCTGGACTAGTTATTGCCATTGTGTTGGTGCAAGATTTTATGATATGTGAAATAAGATTACAAAACCTGTGTTATCTCATGGGTTTATTCTATTGTTTATGTGTTCATTGTTTTATTTTTTGTCTTTGTCTATTAATCATGATATTTTTATTAATTATCTGACTATACCCCTTTTTATAAATACATTCTTTGTAAATATTTACTTTTATTCTTATGTACATAATTTTATAATCTAGTTTTTGAACCTTGGAAGTATCGCTATATAAAATAAAAGTATTATTATTATTATTATTATTATTATTATTATTATTACATTATTATTATTATTTCCTTTTACTAAAGCTTTTTCAGGAATGTCAAGATAACAGGTGAAATTTATTTGGAATACTGACTGGAGACAGGCAGCTTCATTCATTTGCTTTGGTTTGTCTATAAAACAAAATAGAGTGTATGTCTTTTTATTTGGTTGTTTAAGGCTTTTTAACCAATGTTCTTTTCACGTTTTGGATTCCTGTACTAGAAGGAATGGATTAATTTTTTGCTGTCAAATGTCATTGACTTGACCTATCACATACCATTAAATTTGATGTTAGGCTAATTGTCTACCTAACAATTATTCCACGAGAGCGCATTGGATATGAGAGAGACCACCGAGTATTGTCTCTACAGAACACTTCTAATCTTATAATTTTTTAGACTTCTTTTTCTTTGCTTGATTTTCCAATCTTCTTTTCCCGTTTTTTGATTCCTGTACTTGGAGGAATGGTGATGGAATCCCCAAGCAGTGCAGTTGCTAAGTGGGTCTTGTAAGTGCTCTGGGCCTGATTGCCACTTCTTTGTTTCTTTTCACGATTAATTTTGTTGTTGTTGTTGTCTCCTACCCTCTCCCCGAGAGGGTAGGAGATGAAAGACCCTGGGATCACAAAACCTCAGTAACGAAGACATTAACTCTTTTTTTTTATTATACTTGATTATTGCTTTCTAATGGCGGGTGTTGACTCACAATGGCCAAATCAACACACTCTGTAGACTGTCTGTAGACTGTCACGTAGTAAAAAAAATAAATCCGAAACCGTTCAAAGAAAGAAGCCAAGAAAATGAAATGTTACAAAAGACTAATACAAAAGTATCTGACCCTAGTCTCATGTCTGTTTGGTGCATTGTTTCTAAGTTATTTGCCGAAACATGTCACTCAATTTACAGAGCTTTATAGGCGGACGCCATGTTAAGTTGGTGTTTTACACTCGGGGCTTTATATGGGGACGCCATGCTAAGTTGGTGTTCCTTGAATGGCCTCAAATCAACAAAACATCTGGACCTCAGCTTGCGATAAAAGCCCTCTCTTTTTGCTCGTGAACTGAACTAAATGAGCATAAACATGTCTTCTACAGCTTTTAATGCTTAATTTGCCAAAAACCACAAGGCAAAACCGTTTTTTGAACCAGACAGCTTTATCTCAGTTACTGTCTTGGTGTCACGCAAGGCGAAATTTGAAAATTCCAAATGCTGTATTCTGAAAACGAAAAACGCTACGGTGCCTAAAACTGGTAAAAGATTTACTTCTAAGTAATTTTTACCTGGTATCGATTAAAAAATCAGAAAACGTAGCAGCTTTGATTTTAATTTTTGATGGCGTCAGGTGAAAGCCTTAATGCTTAAGGCCCGGTTCAGAAGCCGTACTTCACATGAGGCGAATCGAATTCGAATTTAGACCGATATGGGCAGCCGTCACCGCCAAAAATACAAGCCTGGTTAATGGTTAAGAATAAACCGGAATGGTTTCATTGTCCTTTGTAGAACGGTTTATCAGAATTTGAAAAGATGTATTTAAAACACAAATGGACAAGTCACCTTTAGTGAAATGAAATAAACAAACATTAAATGGTTTAGACAATTCAGAAACTGTGTAGATACCCTTGGTGAATTGATTCAGTGAAAACACGAGTGGTTAAATGTTTAATGAAATGCATCAGTCACCTTATGCAATCATTGCAGTTAACACAGAATTGGTCAGTGCCAAAGATCACCGGTGTAATTATCCTTGTCAAAATGACAAAGTCAAGTCTTGAATGGATCAGCGTACTTTGACATGATTTGCAGTGAAACAGCAAACGGTCCAGCTTACCGTACATTGGTTCAGTGATGTGACAAACGGTTCAGAGTAGTTTGAAACGGCTTATTTTATCTGCAAATGGTTAATCGTGAACCGCAATGGTCTAGCATAACATTGATCGGTTTACCATAATGTCAAACGGTTTAGTGTTACCCCAAATGGCTTAGCGTGACGACAAATGGTTTAGTAGAAAGCGAAATAGTTTAGTGTTGCAGCAAATGGTTTGCGCCGGAACCGCCAAAAATACAAAAGTAAAATGGACAAGTCAAGATTGAAATGGAATGGCGTCATGTGAAAGCCTTAATGCTTAAGGCCCGGTTCAGAAGCCGTACTTCACATGAGCCGAATCGAATTCGAATTTAGACCGATATGGGCAGCCGTCACCGCCAAAAATACAAGCCTAGTTAATGGTTAAGAATAAACCGGAATGGTTTAATTGTCCTTTGTAGAAAGGTTTATCAGAATTTGAAAAGATGTATTTAAAACACAAATGGACAAGTCACCTTTAGTGAAATGAAATAAACAAACATTAAGGACGGTGCCTACTATCGTTATTGCGCATACGTTCTGCGCATCTCGCGATACTCGGATTTCCTATCGGCAGTGCTTATTAATACAGGGATATTTTTGCGCGGTTCAAAACTACGCGGAGAAAGCAGAACTTAGCAAGTGTTCTTGGTATCCAAAAAGAAAATTGGGGGTAACCACGCATTTTTCAGAGATAATTAAGCTTGAATTTGGAAAAGAACGCCATACATTGCTTTGTATTTTAAAGCTTTTTACAAATATTGTTGATTGATTATCTTCGAAAAATGCCTGGTTACCCCCAATTTTCTCTTTGGATTTCAATAACACTTGTTAAGATCTGCTTTTCCCGCATAGTCAGTAAACCGCGCAAAAATACCTTTGAATTAGTAGGCACCGTCCTTAAATGGTTTAGACAATTCAGAAACTGTGTAGATACCCTTGGTGAATTGATTCAGTGAAAACACGAGTGGTTAAGTGTTTAATGAAATGGATCAGTCACCTTATGCAATCATTGCAGTTAACACAGAATTGGTCAGTGCCAAAGACCACCGGTGTAATTATCCTTGTCTAAATGACAAAGTCAAGTCTTGAATGGATCAACGTACTTTGACATGATTTGCAGTGAAATGGCAAACGGTCCAGCTTACCGTACATTGGTTCAGTGATGTGACAAACGGTTCAGAGTAGTTTGAAACGGCTTATTTTATCTGCAAATGGTTAATCGTGAACCGCAATGCTCTAGCATAACACTGATCGGTTTACCATAATGTCAAACGGTTTAGTGTTACCCTAAATGGCTTAGCGTGACGACAAATGGTTTAGTAGAAAGCGAAATAGTTTAGTGTTGCAGCAAATGGTTTGCGCCGGAACCGCCAAAAATACAAAAGTGAAATGGACAAGTCAAGATTGAAATGGAATAGTCAATGTGGGGTCTTACGTCACAACCCATACGTCATTCAGATAAATATTGGCGCGAATTTGCCCCAACGAGGTTCGTACCTCGAAGTGCACAAGTCAGGTTACAATTTTTATTGAGTTCCATACATTCGAATAACTAAGGATTAATCATTTTAGCATTTTTTCCCCCTACATTTTAAATACCCTTCAATAGCCAGTTAAAACATGAAGAAGATGAAAGAGGATAAAAGAAGAATTGCAAAGTGAAACTCCTGAACACGGCCTCATAACGACACTAAAAGATTGGTATCGTTGAAAACCGCTGCCGTTTTCGCGGGTAGATAAATGGAAATTTCTCCTCGTAAAAGGACAGGTCGATGTCGACATCATTTCATTTTCCCTAAATAAAGCGAGAGTGCTCATAACACTCAGAAAGTCAGACCTGTCAAGGGCCAACTACTTAGGTCAAGCTTACTCAGATAAACTTTAAGCAAAACACTATACGACCGCATCACCTTTCTGTCATCGTTATCCACCTGAAAAAAACTGACAACGATACCAATATTTTAGTGTTGTTATCAGGCCTCGTGTTCATTACTTAAAGTTAATGTAGAACAGTTTGCAATACTTCTTTTATCCTCTTTCACCTTCTTCATGTTTTAACTGGCTATTGAAGGGTATTTAAAATGCAGAGGGAAAAAAATGCTTACCATGATTAATCCTTAGTTATTCGAATGTATGGAACTCAATAAAAATTGTAACCTGAAACAGAAGGATTGACAAAAATGCTGTTAAAAGGGATCATTTGACGAGACAGCTACCTGACACTTTGAACCAGAGCATTCGTGATAAGGCGATTCATTGTTTTAAGACACGGAAGCTGTTTATGAGTAACGGGTAGCAAGTGTATTTAACTTTAACTCAGAGGTTCAAGGAAAGGCTTGAAACGATGGAGAAATTTGCTCAGGTTTCTACAGAAACTCACATTTTCAGAAACTGATTGTCAGTGGCTAACTAGCGTACAGTTGAAGACAAAGAAAAACACGGCCTGTCCATGTTTCCTGTGCTTACTTTGCTTTGATCCACATTCATGTATATAACTTGCCGATATCACGACAAAATGATCAGAGTAGAAAAATTACCAATCCAGCTAAACTGGGCAAAAACAAAGAAGGATTCTTACCGGAATAAGGATCATTGAGTCGAGTAAACGAGGCGGTACTGGTAGAAATAACCTGTTTCCGATCTGACTTGCGCACTTCGCGGTACGAGCTTCGTTGGGGCAAATTCGCGCCAATATTTATCTAAATGACGTATGAGTTGTGACGTAAGACGCCACATTGACTATTCCATTTCAATCTTGACTTGTCCATTTCACTTTTGTACTTTTGGCGGTTCCGGCGCAAACCATTTGCTGCAACACTAAGCCATTTCGCTTTCTACTAAACCATTTGTCGTCACGCTAAGCCATTTGGAGTAACACTAAACCGATCAATGTTATGCTAGACCATTGCAGTTCACGATTAACCATTTGCAGATAAAATAAGCCGTTTCAAACTACTCTGAACCGTTTGTCACATCACTGAACCAATGTACGGTAAGCTGGACCGTTTGCCGTTTCACTGCATATCATGTCAAAGTCAGTACGCTGATCCATTCAAGACTTGACTTTGTCATTTTGACAAGGATAATTACACCGGTGGTCTTTGGCACTGACCAATTCTGTGTTAACTGCAATGATTGCATAAGGTGACTGATCCATTTCATTAAACACTTAACCACTCGTGTTTTCACTGAATCAATTCACCAAGGGTATCTACACAGTTTCTGAATTGTCTAAACCATTTAATGTTTGTTTATTTCATTTCAGTAAAGGTGACTTGTCCATTTGTGTTTTAAATACAACTTTTCAAATTCTGATAAACCGTTCTACAAAGGACAATTAAACCAGTCCAGTTTATTCTTAACCATTAACTAGGCTTGTATTTTTGGCGGTGACGGCTGCCCATAGGTTTGGCGAATGCGAAAATGTATACACTCTTCGCGCAGAATTGAGCCAGGTCACGCTTCAACTATAGAGGTGCGGCAAAATTGCAGCATACCCCGCAACACTGCGAAGCTCTTACAAATGGCTGCGCAGAAATGCGTTCGATATATCAATATTCACGCTTACTACGCGGTTTTATGGTTAAATTTGAATATTATTTTGTTTAGAAATTTCCCTTGAGACTTGTGACACAAAGAAAATAGAACTGAGCCGTGAAATTTGACCACAGTCTCGTAGCCATCCAACGAACTCCATTTCGGCCTATTGCTTCCTCATCTACAGTTATTAGGTCTAGGCACTGATTTCAAACTGGTTAGCTTTCAGTCATTGAAGTGCTTATCAACTGTTATTACGGCTCAATTAACTTCGCTGAATTATGAATAAATTACAACGGAGTAGCCTCGTAGACGCGTAACCATGCCACTTTCCCAATATGAATAAATCACAACGGAGTAGCTGCGTAGACGAGTAGCCACCTTCCAGGGATCTTGAGTAAATATGGATTAATTACAACGGAGTAAGCTGGGTAGACGAGTAGCCACTTTCCGGAAAACTTGAGTGAATTATGAATAAATTACATCGGATAGCTGTAGAGACGTGTAGCCACCTTCCAGAGAACTTAAGTGAATTATGAATAAATGAGAACTGGAGTAGCCGCGTAGACGCGTTGTCGGCTGCACCGTGTAGCAAGAGCTAGCAAGAGACTCGGGGTATTCCAATTGCTCCCAGAAGTGCTATTGTTTTCCATCCAAAGCGATAATCATTTCTTTTCACGAGTTTAAGATTTTATTTGCATAATCGATTCCTTCATCAATCATAGCATACGCTAAGAAACGTTTATTAGAAAATCCTTGAACGTTAGCAACAATGGTTGTAAACTGGCTTAAATTTCGTCGGAGACGGGATTACTTTGAATGTAGTTCAAGGTTTTCTCTATTTGGATTTTGAGAATCGCTTGAGGCCATTGTATTGTGAAATGGGAATATTAAGTTGGTTTCATATCGTATTTAAAAATGGGCTCACATAAGAGATCACCTCATGATCTCTTGGTTCACAACTTTGACGCAGTGAGCAAACAACATACCTTTCAAACGCTTTATTACTCGGGCCAGTAAGGGCACGAGTTATAAAACACGTTAGATTTTTTTTCCTGTGCAGAAAAATGCACAATAGAAAAACGTGGCGCTGTTGAGGGCCCACTGACGTAAATTTGGGGTGCGTTGCTAAGGATGGTTAAGTAATTTGCAAGAACTTGGCATTATTTTGGTCAGTTTTCAACTTTTGTAAGCCAATAACTCTAAACATGACGTCATAATGCCACGCCCATGGTCACGTGACCAATAAAAGAAAACTTTAAATTTGTCTACGTGCTACACAATTTGGCTATTTAATCAGTGGTTGATAATTTGTATTCGTTTTTGCATCCAGCCAAGCATGGTTTTCTATTTATTTTGAAAAATGTTCTTCAAGTTTAAAGAGATAAACGATACTGAAATGCCCATAACTTTTTCAAAAAAAAATGATTTTAAAAAATCAATGCTTAGCTATATTCTGTATTTGGGGGTGAAACGTGCCGTGTAAAAAAAATTAATTCAATTTAAAGACCGCCGGAAATTTAGCTTTTTCTCAAACCGGAAGTCAGTTTGTTTACGCATGCGCAGTTGATCTGAAAACGAGCGCGAGGAAGGGCGAGGAACCTTCGATGGAAACAACAGTTCGTGCGGTGATTTTTGCTTGTGAGAAGCTTGTGAGTGTATTTTCTGGTCAGCTCATGCTATGATGATGTCAGTTACCGGAAGTAACATTTCTCTTCCTTAGCAACGCGCGAAAAATCCGTCTGTGGGCCCTTAAAGGAAACCACGTAATCAAAGATCATGAAGAGCACTGTAATGCGTTGTTTGGATTACTCAAAATCGACGTTGCGTTGGCTTAATCGATTTCTTCTTGGGGCGCTCAAAACACATACAAAGAAAGGCATACAATACATGTAACTGAAATGGACGCAACTATTGAAGGTGATACAAGTCAAAATACTAATTAATGGGTTGCCAGTATGGCAATCCCAGTCGGAAAGTGAGTGGGATTTGTTCGTTTTATTTATTTTAGTTTTTTTTTCCGTGTCGGTAAAAGTCTTGCCTGTCACTCCCCTGGTAAGTGGTGTCTTTGTGCATAGAGCCTTCTGCGCGTATTTTCTAAGGATCGAGAGGGTAGTGGAAATGCGTAGATTTCTCTGCTGGACACAGTAGAATCATGAACTAAGCCTGCAATGGCGTCGAAAGTCATGTAACGCGAATGGCGTTTTAGTGGATCCTTAAACAAAATATACCCTTATGGAGCTCAATAATGGAAAGTCAGTTGGATAAACTCACCCTGCTAGCAGAGCCTTTCTTTTGCTTGCTCGATTTTGGCGTTCTAGAGAAAGGCTCTGCATGAATCGAGTAAGATCTTTTTTGAATATGCGCTGCATGTTGCCAGGATACAGTCTCGAACCCAACCCTAATATGCCAGATCTCGCCGCCATCTTGGTTTTTCATGCCAGCGGGCTCAATTATAACCATCGGTTTTGTCACGAAACGGACCCTCGCACTGGAAAAACCGGTCTGACGAGAGAAAACAAGATTGACTAGTCCAGAAGTTCGGGCTGCGGCAGCTTCAAAGAGTTGACGCGATTCAGGCAGAACCTACTTTTCTCCTCCTCAGTAAAGAAAAAGACAAAAGGAGGCTCTGCTCGCAAGGTGGATAAACTAGGCAGGCGGTGAAAAACCAACACCTAGAATCTCAAAAGCGACGAGTAATGGACTTCGACAACAATCTATCGCCCGTCGAGCCGAAATCAAAGTGAGCTGTATTTCTAAAATAATATTTTACCAAGTGTGCTGTTATGTAGAACACTGAAACCAAATGGAAAATTGTCTGGTAACTTTTTTGGAGCTCGGGATGCGGGATTTTGTAGAAATATGGAAACGGGATTCGGGATTGCGTTTATGGATGGGACGTGGGATTTAGCATATCACTAAGCGGGATCCGGGAAACCGTCACTTTCAAGCCCTGAGATCGGGGATTTCTGACGGCAAGAAAATTAAAATGAACTCAACTTTCGCCGTCGACAACGGCGAAAATATGCTGTTGCCAATAAGCTAGAATTATACTCTGCAGACAACACCATCATCACTGTTTGCGGCTTTACATGATATTCTTGATTGTGTGGCTGTTTTTTTTATGAGAAGGGAAAGAACAGAAATTCTATTTTTGTGGAAAGAGAAATTTCGGGCACAACTTTTGTGGAAAGTCAAAACATTGAACAAGAGTGACAGGTCTACCGCAGGCGCTCCAAGCTCAGTGTGAGGGAAAGCTAACAAAAATATAAAAAATTGTATAGGAATGCAGCAAAAGACTTGAGAATGCAGTTAAAAAGCTTAACCTTTCTGCCATTGTGGCTCGCTTCCTTCCCGTGTGTGTGTGTTTTTTGTTTTAATTTTTTCAGATTCGACGCGATTTGAGCCGTTTTCAATTCATCGGTTGTCAACAGTGTAATAAAATTCCACTGAGGCTGCACACTAAATTCTCTGGAGCCTACCAAATTCAGTCAAATATTCCTGGATAAATTGTTGCCACGGTTATAATTCCACATTGGAATCAACTGACAAAAATTAAACTTTCATTTCAACCTAACAACAAAGTAATAGCAGCCCTGCGAGCGACCTCGGGCGGTAATTTGTTCACTCGATCGGAACCAAAAACAATTTCGGCAGGTGGATTTCTCAGCAATGTTGGACGGGTGAACTTTGTAACGACACTTGTTTTATCCCCCTGGGTCCCTGCATGACTGCATTGTCTCTCTCGTCCAATCACAGTCACACTTCCTTCGTGTTGCTAAACTTCAAAAACACATTTAAAAAAAGTGTCGTTGACAAACTACGGTCTAGGACCCCAGTTATGGCTCAGTTTGGTAAACCAGGCAGGGTTACAAAGCCGGTTACCAAGTTCTCACTGAGCTTGGGGCGCCTGTGAACCTACACGACTCCCCAGCCGCCTAGCGCGTGTTTTAGCCGTTCAGTTTTGTGATTTTGGCTCTCACGAGTATATTTTTGATTGACCGCCCTCTTTTGTAACATATGAGGGGCGAGTTTCTGTAGATTCCTTTGAGCAATGGTCGTCGCTCTATTAAATGCCAGTCTTTCATAGGGATTTGTGTTAAGTTCGTCACTGCAGGGTGGTATTGGGTCACGAAAGGCAAGATTCGTCTGCTCTCATGTGGTTTTTGAAGGAGTGCCAGTTTCCTGTTTTTAAATTGCACTTCTGAAGCGATCCTTTGAACAAGATTCTCGGGATAACCTCTTTCACGTAGGTGTGATTTAAAATTCTAGATGAGTTCTCCAAATACTTTTAGAAGAGTTTGTTCTGAGAAGTCTCAGAGCCTCGCCTTGGATGAAGACCTTTTTGACTTCCGGTGGGTGCCACGAGGAGAAGTGCGTTCATTGAGTTCATCAAGGACTGAATTGCCGTTGAACCTTTCGCCTTTGTAAATGTGTGTAACTAGAAATGTCGTTTCTGTATCTGAAATTTCAGGAGTTAATTTAATTGTGGTCTGTTGTTCGTTTGCTTGTTCAATGAACTGCATTATCTCCTCTCTATTTTAAGTCTAAGCTAGTCTAGAGCGAAAATATGTCGTTTACATATCGTTTCCAAACGAGCGGTTAGTGCGCTTTGGTTTAAAATTTTTGTTTCAACCTTAGCCATGAAGATATTGGCAAAAGCGACTACCATTTTTGTACCCATGTCTGTTCCATGGGTTTGTAGGTAGTGTTGACCACATGACCATTTTCCTCACCTTTTGTAACCCCTCCTTTGCGCAGTTTGCCATTTTTTGCTTGACGGGAAGCGTTTTCATGCTAAATAGGAATGTTAGGAAGAAATGTGTTCGTGCTGATGATCGTATACATTAACAACAGATTCCATTACTACTAATAATGGACAATCACGAATCATTTCGATTTCAAAACTGACTGTGAATGCTACAATTAGGGTCAATAGGATCATGATGGTTGGTGGAAAAGACTAACAAGGCGTATTCTAAATCAACTGTAGTTGTAATTGACGACGAGGTTTGGACATCATGCTGTGACGTCATGACCGGAACCGGTATTGGCCGATAAAAACGTTCGGGATTTCGGGATTAAGGGAAAATTTTGGTCGGGATGGCGGGATTGAAGAACCCTATTAGGGACCATCTTATGGGTTCAACAAAGACAGAGAACGAATCGAACACCTTACGTGGATCTGTGATCAACTCTGCACAGTCTTCAAGTAAAAAAAATAATTGGAAATGTGACAGCCAAGAATTATTTGAAAGAAGGCTTGTCGTGTATTTTGTGCTTCATTATTCAAGGAAAAGGTTCTTCATGTAAACGTTTTGATCCTGAAATTTAGTTTGTTGCAATATTGCGCATATTTGACACGATGAAATAGAAGGGGTTTTTGCCTCTAATAGCAAATATGTTGTTTGTTTCAAAAAATTGTTCGCTGAAAAAGGTGGCCTTTATGAATTCATCATGTTTTATGATATGCGAGCTTAACTGGATAGTTTTTATGGCAATAGTAAAGCATTTTCTTGTGAAAATGAGGTTACCGTCTTTCTGGTGTGTCAACTGAATTAAATGAGTGAGTTAAATGAGTGAGTTTGTATTTGCCGTCTGCCGCGTAACCTTGATTTCCACTCTCAAAATTACCTCCAGAACCTACTTTTTGCGTAGAATAAGCTTTTAGAATGATGTTCTTGTTTTGCATAAAGCAAGCTAACAAAATCTGTACCTTGCTGAGTTCGCATTTGTTAGCGTTAATAGTATTTTATGAGGGGTATATTGTTGTGGTCTCCCGCCCAGATACTAACCCCGCCGGACAGGGTTAACTTCAGTGAACTTTGGTATTACAAAGCTGTCAGATGCTCAGAGGGCACGTTTAAACTTGTGGTGAAAAGAAGTTGTGAGGGAACTTGAAAATTATCAACATGTCAGCCCAGAAGCCAATGTTTCTCGCTTCTCTTTTATTTGTTATTCTTCAGAGACTGGAATGCTGCAGTTCAATACCACACAATTCAGTGCCTTCTGATTTTCTGTAACACGCACCTCAGGCAACCCAGTGTATGCTTCACGGAAGCATCTCGTTCGTCAATAAGCAGCGGGTACCATATTGAGAACTACTCTGAAGATGACAGCGACAAAGAAAATAACTCCACAAACAAATGGACGCCATATTGGAATCTTCTGAAGACAAAGTAAAAACATTGGCACAGCGAACAAATGGCCTCACGCCCTTACCATTTTCACCGCGAACAAATAGCCTCCCGCTCAGTGTACCATTGACTACGGAGATATGTTTTTTGTCTATTGCGTTTTTTGTTTTTTATTGTTAAACAGTTTGTTTCCTTGTAATGGTCTAGCTTATATCCTTTGTTCAACTAGCCATCTTAGCGACCGTGTTCACTGCCATCTTGTGTATATAGTTCTGTTCCAGTTTTACAAGATTTATCATGTCATGATGGGAGAGGACAAAACGCGGAGCCCTACTCCATGGAGTACCCCTAAAAATCATTTATTGGTCAAATTGAATACTATATCAACATGATGAGGCATTTAGATGAACAGACATTTATCATTTCGAGCTTTCCAGCTCTCTCCGATTGTTACAGTTCGATGCAGTTCTCGAATTTGCGGCTAAATACAGGAATTGCACCAACCTAGTCCCAGTCATTCACTTGTACAGATATTACAAATTTGAGCCCCAACACCAAACCAATGTTTTTACACAGACCGCTGGTCGGTGCAATTCCTGTATTTAGCCCTAAGTGTTCTCGAGTTGGCCGCCATCTTGTAATTTGGTAGGTGCTTCATGTATCCCTTCCTATTTATATTCATGACTCGTACACAAGGATAGGTGTGCAGCTCGAACTGTGAGCCTGAGTGTTTAATGCCGTCCGAGTATCGTTACAAAGCTCAGATAAGATACTAGTTACAAGGTAAACATAGAGTAAGAACTCAAAAGCATGTGCAACCGCCTGATACGCAAACCCAAAAACCCAGTGGGAAAATAGGAACGTATTCCCCAACCAAATGCAGGCGCACTAACCTCTGCGGGCTAGAGGTAATATAAGATTTCCATACACACAAAGTGATCTAAAATAAAATTTGAAAGTTAGAGAGCTGAGATGAATACATTGCATCCTGACAAACCTTATATATCTAAATAACAATAGACTAATTCAATGCCATAGCGGCACCCGTGCATTTCATGCCAACAGGAAAATATTTACATTCTTTGTCGCTATCACTTACAGTTCAGCTCCGCCGAATGTAAATACATTTCCTATTTATATTCATGACTCGTACACAAGGATGGGTGTGCAGCTCGAAATGTGAGCTGCTGGGAATACAAAGAACGGGAAAACCTAGAGGCCTAAAGAAATAGAAACAGCTAAACGGCTTTCTAAGGAGTCCTCGACATACCCATCTTTAGCATTCTCTGAACGCCATCTACCGTGCCGCTTGAATATTCTATCCAAAATTCCATTATTAGCGGCGGAAGAGGCACCGAAGGCACTGAAGCTATGCCAGGAATAGCATTTAGGATCTAATCCTACGTCCACTAACTTCTATAAAAGTACTTCTCTACATTTAGAGTAGGAGAGAGTTTAGAAGCTGAGCGGATAAACTGCCTTCCGGACTTGGTTTGAATATTACCAAAAAGACAACCATCGCCGCCGTTGGCAGATGTGGACAAAGAGAGCGGTGCCTGAGACAAGTACTTTAGAAGATTAGCCCAGGGACAAAGGTCGGTACCAGTTTTAACAAATGGAACGACGGCGCCTTCACGATATTGATCAGTCTTACTATCTTCGATAAACAGTTCAAAGTATGTGGTATGGGAAACTACATCTTTAAGCTTAAGATTGGATAATTCATCAAATCTCAAGAACCCTACGAAGGCAAGGAGAGCCATGGCCATGAACCTCGTGTCCACCAATGACCGGTCAAGGCTCTGGAAAAACTTGAGCAAAAATCTCCCCTGTGATAGGTAATTTTTTGGATGTCTGGTGGGACAGCCTCCGCCTGGCTGACTCTAAGACTTTCTGTGGGAGTGTATGACTAGTTGGAGACTCTAAGACTAATTCAATGCCTGATCAAAGTGGTTTATTTGTTTGGTGCCACCATCACCATGGACGAAGGATGAAAAAGAATTGTTGAAGGATCTGCAGGTTCTCTCTGAAAATCAAAGAGTGTAAACATCATGAAAATAGTAAATCGTTTTATTAAGGTCACTATAGACGCACCAAGTTTTGGCAAACCATTTGGCTATTTACATGTACAGTGCAGTCAAAACGTTGAACCAGGGACTACCAGGAACAAATTCAAAGAGTGGTCAGAACATGTCTTGAACATGGGAACTCCGGATATCAAGGCAAGGGTCCTAACCACAAGGATGCACTACCTCTCCTTCCATATACTTGTAGACCTAATTATATGCATTTCTGGACATATCTGTAACAAATCTGTCACAGCTTTTTCTGGAGGAAATTTACAGTTTTCAGGGGTTAACAGTTTTCTCCGGGCATTACTTAACACAGGAACAGAAAGGAAGGTTCAGAACAGAATGTACCGATTATGCCGGAATGAGGCGGAAAAACACTGGAAATTGAAACGAAAGGAACAAGAATGGTACCGGAATGTACCAGAACAAGCCAGAATGACACCGGAATGAGGCGCAATGATACCCAAATAAACCACAATATAGCAGAATTAACCTGAAAATGCCGAAATTTGGTGTTTTAGTTATCGCAGACGGATTTTCGGTTGTTTCTATCACCTTTGGTTTTGTTCGCGCAAGCTAAAAAACTCTTTTTCTCTTCCCAATTATTGGCAACAATGCCATCGAACCTGAACGCAGTGTTTCCTTGTTTGAGGAAAGAAGAGTCAGAAGCACAGAAAAAAGATTGATCCCAGATAATATATATACATGAAGAATATTTTTTCTTTTCTTTCTGCAGAACAAAAAGTGAGTGGACTGCTTTGGAAATTGTGAGAACATATTGTGAATCGTTCCAAGCCTTGTTACTTCCTCTTTAATATAAACTGTAACTTTTTTTCTGTCAGTCTCTCTATTTCTGCACACTCATTCATTCACAGTCTAGGATGATGAAAAATTATGTTTCGTTCCCTTGTCATTCCGGTCCATGCTAATCTTTATTCTGTTGTTCTTCTGGTTTATTCTGCCTTATTCTGGTGCCATTCTGCCTCACGTCGGTATACTTCGGTACCATTTTTCTTCATTCCATTTCATTCAGGTGTCATTCGGCTTAAGAGTCATTCTGCCTTGTTCCGGCACATTCCGTTCTGTTCCATTCCATTCCTGTGTTTAGTAACTCCGATTTTCTCCAGTGTATTGTTTTCTTTGTTTTACATCATCAGCGTCTGATCTAGAGCACGCCATGGGATTAGGGCATTTCCAGCGAAAGTGTCCCCCAAATATATTTGTCTCCCAGGTCATTTGACACAATAAACAACAAGGAACGCCTGTCTTTATTTAACAAGTGCATTTTTGAGGTGATAACTGAGAATAGAAGAAAACCGGCTGTCATTGGTAGCTGTGATTCGTGGAAGGTGTGGACGCCCTATCGCAGCGTCGCAGGTCATTGTCGATAACTTTGGACAACAACTTTCTCATTCGTCTGAACGACTACTTGCCAACCTGTGCTATGGTGACAGTTACGTCAAACGTATTGATATGGATATCCCGGACAGTGTAAAGCCCCCGGAAATATCTGAGCGGTGCGTGTGGAACACTTTAGTTGATGTAAAGAAAACGGCAACAGGACCAGACAACAACCCGTACTGGATCTGGAAAGACTGTGCTGAGCTACTCACACCTGTCGTTACTCACGTTTGGAATTTGTCGCCGTCTACTCATACATGGCCGGACTCTTGGAAGAGGGCTAATGTTAATCCTCTCCCCAAAGTGGACGTGCCTTTAGAGGACTCAGACTACCGTGGTATCAATGTTACTCCCGTTATTGCATGGTTGTTTGAGAAGGTCGTGTATCATACGCAAGCACAGTCAGTCATTGAGAACAATCTGAGCCACATCCAGGTGGGTAATTGAACAAATGCTTTGCTCGCTATCCAGCACCAGACATACAAGTATTTAGACAGTAGTGACTATAGCAGATTGCGAATTTTTACTATGGACTTCAGTAAGGCCTTCGATTTTGTGAACCATACTATTTTGTCTGCCAAACT